>NW_026525338.1:0-27427 GCF_943734705.1 Anopheles coustani
AAAGTCACTTTAAGCACCTTCTAAACCTCATTTTGCATCGTCTCATTCTCTTTAAAGTCACTTTAAGCACCTTCTAAACCTCATTTTGCATCGTCTCATTCTCTTTAAAGTCACTTTAAGCACCTTCTAAACACCATTTTGCATCGTCTCATTCTCTTTAAAGTCACTTTAAGCACCTTCTAAACCTCATTTTGCATCGTCTCATTCTCTTTAAAGTCACCTTAAGCACCTTCTAAACACCATTTTGCATCGTCTCATTCTCTTTAAAGTCACTTTAAGCACCTTCTAAACCTCATTTTGCATCGTCTCATTCTCTTTAAAGTCACCTTAAGCACCTTCTAAACCTCATTTTGCATCGTCTCATTCTCTTTAAAGTCACTTTAAGCACCTTCTAAACACCATTTTGCATCGTCTCATTCTCTTTAAAGTCACTTTAAGCACCTTCTAAACACCATTTTGCATCGTCTCATTCTCTTTAAAATCACTTTAAGCACCTTCTAAACCTCATTTTGCATCGTCTCATTCTCTTTAAAGTCACCTTAAGCACCTTCTAAACACCATTTTGCATCGTCTCATTCTCTTTAAAGTCACTTTAAGCACCTTCTAAACCTCATTTTGCATCGTCTCATTCTCTTTAAAGTCACCTTAAGCACCTTCTAAACACCATTTTGCATCGTCTCATTCTCTTTAAAGTCACTTTAAGCACCTTCTAAACCTCATTTTGCATCGTCTCATTCTCTTTAAAGTCACCTTAAGCACCTTCTAAACACCATTTTGCATCGTCTCATTCTCTTTAAAGTCACTTTAAGCACCTTCTAAACCTCATTTTGCATCGTCTCATTCTCTTTAAAGTCACCTTAAGCACCTTCTAAACACCATTTTGCATCGTCTCATTCTCTATAAAGTCACTTTAAGCACCTTCTAAACACCATTTTGCATCGTCTCATTCTCTTTAAAGTCACTTTAAGCACCTTCTAAACACCATTTTGCATCGTCTCATTCTCTTTAAAGTCACTTTAAGCACCTTCTAAACCTCATTTTGCATCGTCTCATTCTCTTTAAAGTCACCTTAAGCACCTTCTAAACACCATTTTGCATCGTCTCATTCTCTTTAAAGTCACTTTAAGCACCTTCTAAACCTCATTTTGCATCGTCTCATTCTCTTTAAAGTCACTTTAAGCACCTTCTAAACCTCATTTTGCATCGTCTCATTCTCTTTAAAGTCACTTTAAGCACCTTCTAAACACCATTTTGCATCGTCTCATTCTCTTTAAAGTCACTTTAAGCACCTTCTAAACACCATTTTGCATCGTCTCATTCTCTTTAAAGTCACTTTAAGCACCTTCTAAACACCATTTTGCATCGTCTCATTCTCTTTAAAGTCACTTTAAGCACCTTCTAAACCTCATTTTGCATCGTCTCATTCTCTTTAAAGTCACCTTAAGCACCTTCTAAACACCATTTTGCATCGTCTCATTCTCTTTAAAGTCACTTTAAGCACCTTCTAAACCTCATTTTGCATCGTCTCATTCTCTTTAAAGTCACCTTAAGCACCTTCTAAACACCATTTTGCATCGTCTCATTCTCTTTAAAGTCACTTTAAGCACCTTCTAAACCTCATTTTGCATCGTCTCATTCTCTTTAAAGTCACTTTAAGCACCTTCTAAACCTCATTTTGCATCGTCTCATTCTCTTTAAAGTCACTTTAAGCACCTTCTAAACCTCATTTTGCATCGTCTCATTCTCTTTAAAGTCACCTTAAGCACCTTCTAAACACCATTTTGCATCGTCTCATTCTCTTTAAAGTCACTTTAAGCACCTTCTAAACCTCATTTTGCATCGTCTCATTCTCTTTAAAGTCACTTTAAGCACCTTCTAAACCTCATTTTGCATCGTCTCATTCTCTTTAAAGTCACCTTAAGCACCTTCTAAACACCATTTTGCATCGTCTCATTCTCTTTAAAGTCACATTAAGCACCTTCTAAACCTCATTTTGCATCGTCTCATTCTCTTTAAAGTCACTTTAAGCACCTTCTAAACACCATTTTGCATCGTCTCATTCTCTTTAAAGTCACTTTAAGCACCTTCTAAACCTCATTTTGCATCGTCTCATTCTCTTTAAAGTCACCTTAAGCACCTTCTAAACACCATTTTGCATCGTCTCATTCTCTTTAAAGTCACTTTAAGCACCTTCTAAACCTCATTTTGCATCGTCTCATTCTCTTTAAAGTCACCTTAAGCACCTTCTAAACACCATTTTGCATCGTCTCATTCTCTTTAAAGTCACTTTAAGCACCTTCTAAACCTCATTTTGCATCGTCTCATTCTCTTTAAAGTCACTTTAAGCACCTTCTAAACCTCATTTTGCATCGTCTCATTCTCTTTAAAGTCACTTTAAGCACCTTCTAAACCTCATTTTGCATCGTCTCATTCTTTTTAAAGTCACTTTAAGCACCTTCTAAACCTCATTTTGCATCGTCTCATTCTCTTTAAAGTCACCTTAAGCACCTTCTAAACACCATTTTGCATCGTCTCATTCTATTTAAAGTCACTTTAAGCACCTTCTAAACCTCATTTTGCATCGTCTCATTCTCTTTAAAGTCACTTTAAGCACCTTCTAAACCTCATTTTGCATCGTCTCATTCTCTTTAAAGTCACTTTAAGCACCTTCTAAACCTCATTTTGCATCGTCTCATTCTCTTTAAAGTCACTTTAAGCACCTTCTAAACACCATTTTGTATCGTCTCATTCTCTTTAAAGTCACTTTAAGCACCTTCTAAACCTCATTTTGCATCGTCTCATTCTCTTTAAAGTCACCTTAAGCACCTTCTAAACACCATTTTGCATCGTCTCATTCTCTTTAAAGTCACTTTAAGCACCTTCTAAACCTCATTTTGCATCGTCTCATTCTATTTAAAGTCACTTTAAGCACCTTCTAAACCTCATTTTGCATCGTCTCTTTCTCTTTAAAGTCACTTTAAGCACCTTCTAAACACCATTTTGCATCGTCTCATTCTCTTTAAAGTCACTTTAAGCACCTTCTAAACCTCATTTTGCATCGTCTCATTCTCTTTAAAGTCACTTTAAGCACCTTCTAAACACCATTTTGCATCGTCTCATTCTCTTTAAAGTCACTTTAAGCACCTTCTAAACCTCATTTTGCATCGTCTCATTCTCTTTAAAGTCACCTTAAGCACCTTCTAAACACCATTTTGCATCGTCTCATTCTCTTTAAAGTCACTTTAAGCACCTTCTAAACCTCATTTTGCATCGTCTCATTCTCTTTAAAGTCACTTTAAGCACCTTCTAAACCTCATTTTGCATCGTCTCATTCTCTTTAAAGTCACCTTAAGCACCTTCTAAACACCATTTTGCATCGTCTCATTCTCTTTAAAGTCACTTTAAGCACCTTCTAAACACCATTTTGCATCGTCTCATTCTCTTTAAAGTCACTTTAAGCACCTTCTAAACCTCATTTTGCATCGTCTCATTCTCTTTAAAGTCACCTTAAGCACCTTCTAAACACCATTTTGCATCGTCTCATTCTCTTTAAAGTCACTTTAAGCACCTTCTAAACCTCATTTTGCATCGTCTCATTCTCTTTAAAGTCACCTTAAGCACCTTCTAAACACCATTTTGCATCGTCTCATTCTCTTTAAAGTCACTTTAAGCTCCTTCTAAACCTCATTTTGCATCGTCTCATTCTCTTTAAAGTCACTTTAAGCACCTTCTAAACACCATTTTGCATCGTCTCATTCTCTTTAAAGTCACCTTAAGCACCTTCTAAACACCATTTTGCATCGTCTCATTCTCTTTAAAGTCACTTTAAGCACCTTCTAAACCTCATTTTGCATCGTCTCATTCTCTTTAAAGTCACCTTAAGCACCTTCTAAACACCATTTTGCATCGTCTCATTCTCTTTAAAGTCACTTTAAGCACCTTCTAAACCTCATTTTGCATCGTCTCATTCTCTTTAAAGTCACCTTAAGCACCTTCTAAACACCATTTTGCATCGTCTCATTCTCTTTAAAGTCACTTTAAGCACCTTCTAAACCTCATTTTGCATCGTCTCATTCTCTTTAAAGTCACCTTAAGCACCTTCTAAACACCATTTTGCATCGTCTCATTCTCTTTAAAGTCACTTTAAGCACCTTCTAAACCTCATTTTGCATCGTCTCATTCTCTTTAAAGTCACCTTAAGCACCTTCTAAACACCATTTTGCATCGTCTCATTCTCTTTAAAGTCACTTTAAGCACCTTCTAAACACCATTTTGCATCGTCTCATTCTCTTTAAAGTCACTTTAAGCACCTTCTAAACCTCATTTTGCATCGTCTCATTCTCTTTAAAGTCACTTTAAGCACCTTCTAAACCTCATTTTGCATCGTCTCATTCTCTTTAAAGTCACCTTAAGCACCTTCTAAACACCATTTTGCATCGTCTCATTCTCTTTAAAGTCACTTTAAGCACCTTCTAAACCTCATTTTGCATCGTCTCATTCTCTTTAAAGTCACTTTAAGCACCTTCTAAACACCATTTTGCATCGTCTCATTCTCTTTAAAGTCACTTTAAGCACCTTCTAAACCTCATTTTGCATCGTCTCATTCTCTTTAAAGTCACCTTAAGCACCTTCTAAACACCATTTTGCATCGTCTCATTCTCTTTAAAGTCACTTTAAGCACCTTCTAAACCTCATTTTGCATCGTCTCATCGTTCTCTTTAAAGTCACCTTAAGCACCTTCTAAACACCATTTTGCATCGTCTCATTCTCTTTAAAGTCACTTTAAGCACCTTCTAAACACCATTTTGCATCGTCTCATTCTCTTTAAAGTCACTTTAAGCACCTTCTAAACCTCATTTTGCATCGTCTCATTCTCTTTAAAGTCACCTTAAGCACCTTCTAAACACCATTTTGCATCGTCTCATTCTCTTTAAAGTCACATTAAGCACCTTTTAAACCTCATTTTGCATCGTCTCATTCTCTTTAAAGTCACTTTAAGCACCTTCTAAACCTCATTTTGCATCGTCTCATTCTCTTTAAAGTCACCTTAAGCACCTTCTAAACACCATTTTGCATCGTCTCATTCTCTTTAAAGTCACTTTAAGCACCTTCTAAACCTCATTTTGCATCGTCTCATTCTCTTTAAAGTCACTTTAAGCACCTTCTAAACCTCATTTTGCATCGTCTCATTCTCTTTAAAGTCACTTTAAGCACCTTCTAAACCTCATTTTGCATCGTCTCATTCTCTTTAAAGTCACTTTAAGCACCTTCTAAACCTCATTTTGCATCGTCTCATTCTCTTTAAAGTCACCTTAAGCACCTTCTAAACACCATTTTGCATCGTCTCATTCTATTTAAAGTCACTTTAAGCACCTTCTAAACCTCATTTTGCATCGTCTCATTCTCTTTAAAGTCACTTTAAGCACCTTCTAAACCTCATTTTGCATCGTCTCATTCTCTTTAAAGTCACTTTAAGCACCTTCTAAACCTCATTTTGCATCGTCTCATTCTCTTTAAAGTCACTTTAAGCACCTTCTAAACACCATTTTGTATCGTCTCATTCTCTTTAAAGTCACTTTAAGCACCTTCTAAACCTCATTTTGCATCGTCTCATTCTCTTTAAAGTCACCTTAAGCACCTTCTAAACACCATTTTGCATCGTCTCATTCTCTTTAAAGTCACTTTAAGCACCTTCTAAACCTCATTTTGCATCGTCTCATTCTATTTAAAGTCACTTTAAGCACCTTCTAAACCTCATTTTGCATCGTCTCTTTCTCTTTAAAGTCACTTTAAGCACCTTCTAAACACCATTTTGCATCGTCTCATTCTCTTTAAAGTCACTTTAAGCACCTTCTAAACCTCATTTTGCATCGTCTCATTCTCTTTAAAGTCACTTTAAGCACCTTCTAAACACCATTTTGCATCGTCTCATTCTCTTTAAAGTCACTTTAAGCACCTTCTAAACCTCATTTTGCATCGTCTCATTCTCTTTAAAGTCACCTTAAGCACCTTCTAAACACCATTTTGCATCGTCTCATTCTCTTTAAAGTCACTTTAAGCACCTTCTAAACCTCATTTTGCATCGTCTCATTCTCTTTAAAGTCACTTTAAGCACCTTCTAAACCTCATTTTGCATCGTCTCATTCTCTTTAAAGTCACCTTAAGCACCTTCTAAACACCATTTTGCATCGTCTCATTCTCTTTAAAGTCACTTTAAGCACCTTCTAAACCTCATTTTGCATCGTCTCATTCTCTTTAAAATCACTTTAAGCACCTTCTAAACCTCATTTTGCATCGTCTCATTCTCTTTAAAGTCACTTTAAGCACCTTCTAAACACCATTTTGCATCGTCTCATTCTCTTTAAAGTCACCTTAAGCACCTTCTAAACACCATTTTGCATCGTCTCATTCTCTTTAAAGTCACTTTAAGCACCTTCTAAACCTCATTTTGCATCGTCTCATTCTCTTTAAAGTCACCTTAAGCACCTTCTAAACACCATTTTGCATCGTCTCATTCTCTTTAAAGTCACTTTAAGCACCTTCTAAACACCATTTTGCATCGTCTCATTCTCTTTAAAGTCACTTTAAGCACCTTCTAAACACCATTTTGCATCGTCTCATTCTCTTTAAAGTCACTTTAAGCACCTTCTAAACCTCATTTTGCATCGTCTCATTCTCTTTAAAGTCACTTTAAGCACCTTCTAAACACCATTTTGCATCGTCTCATTCTCTTTAAAGTCACCTTAAGCACCTTCTAAACACCATTTTGCATCGTCTCATTCTCTTTAAAGTCACATTAAGCACCTTCTAAACCTCATTTTGCATCGTCTCATTCTCTTTAAAGTCACTTTAAGCACCTTCTAAACACCATTTTGCATCGTCTCATTCTCTTTAAAGTCACTTTAAGCACCTTCTAAACCTCATTTTGCATCGTCTCATTCTCTTTAAAGTCACTTTAAGCACCTTCTAAACACCATTTTGCATCGTCTCATTCTCTTTAAAGTCACTTTAAGCACCTTCTAAACCTCATTTTGCATCGTCTCATTCTCTTTAAAGTCACCTTAAGCACCTTCTAAACACCATTTTGCATCGTCTCATTCTCTTTAAAGTCACTTTAAGCACCTTCTAAACACCATTTTGCATCGTCTCATTCTCTTTAAAGTCACTTTAAGCACCTTCTAAACACCATTTTGCATCGTCTCATTCTCTTTAAAATCACTTTAAGCACCTTCTAAACCTCATTTTGCATCGTCTCATTCTCTTTAAAGTCACCTTAAGCACCTTCTAAACACCATTTTGCATCGTCTCATTCTCTTTAAAGTCACTTTAAGCACCTTCTAAACCTCATTTTGCATCGTCTCATTCTCTTTAAAGTCACTTTAAGCACCTTCTAAACCTCATTTTGCATCGTCTCATTCTCTTTAAAGTCACTTTAAGCACCTTCTAAACACCATTTTGCATCGTCTCATTCTCTTTAAAGTCACTTTAAGCACCTTCTAAACCTCATTTTGCATCGTCTCATTCTCTTTAAAGTCACTTTAAGCACCTTCTAAACCTCATTTTGCATCGTCTCATTCTCTTTAAAGTCACTTTAAGCACCTTCTAAACCTCATTTTGCATCGTCTCATTCTCTTTAAAGTCACTTTAAGCACCTTCTAAACACCATTTTGCATCGTCTCATTCTCTTTAAAGTCACTTTAAGCACCTTCTAAACCTCATTTTGCATCGTCTCATTCTCTTTAAAGTCACTTTAAGCACCTTCTAAACACCATTTTGCATCGTCTCATTCTCTTTAAAGTCACTTTAAGCACCTTCTAAACACCATTTTGCATCGTCTCATTCTCTTTAAAGTCACTTTAAGCACCTTCTAAACACCATTTTGCATCGTCTCATTCTCTTTAAAGTCACCTTAAGCACCTTCTAAACACCATTTTGCATCGTCTCATTCTCTTTAAAGTCACTTTAAGCACCTTCTAAACCTCATTTTGCATCGTCTCATTCTCTTTAAAGTCACTTTAAGCACCTTCTAAACCTCATTTTGCATCGTCTCATTCTCTTTAAAGTCACCTTAAGCACCTTCTAAACACCATTTTGCATCGTCTCATTCTCTTTAAAGTCACTTTAAGCACCTTCTAAACCTCATTTTGCATCGTCTCATTCTCTTTAAAGTCACTTTAAGCACCTTCTAAACACCATTTTGCATCGTCTCATTCTCTTTAAAGTCACTTTAAGCACCTTCTAAACCTCATTTTGCATCGTCTCATTCTCTTTAAAGTCACCTTAAGCACCTTCTAAACACCATTTGCATCGTCTCATTCTCTTTAAAGTCACTTTAAGCACCTTCTAAACCTCATTTTGCATCGTCTCATTCTCTTTAAAGTCACTTTAAGCACCTTCTATACCTCATTTTGCATCGTCTCATTCTCTTTAAAGTCACTTTAAGCACCTTCTAAACCTCATTTTGCATCGTCTCATTCTCTTTAAAGTCACTTTAAGCACCTTCTAAACCTCATTTTGCATCGTCTCATTCTCTTTAAAGTCACTTTAAGCACCTTCTAAACCTCATTTTGCATCGTCTCATTCTCTTTAAAGTCACTTTAAGCACCTTCTAAACACCATTTTGCATCGTCTCATTCTCTTTAAAGTCACTTTAAGCACCTTCTAAACACCATTTTGCATCGTCTCATTCTCTTTAAAGTCACTTTAAGCACCTTCTAAACACCATTTTGCATCGTCTCATTCTCTTTAAAGTCACTTTAAGCACCTTCTAAACCTCATTTTGCATCGTCTCATTCTCTTTAAAGTCACTTTAAGCACCTTCTAAACACCATTTTGCATCGTCTCATTCTCTTTAAAGTCACTTTAAGCACCTTCTAAACACCATTTTGCATCGTCTCATTCTCTTTAAAGTCACTTTAAGCACCTTCTAAACCTCATTTTGCATCGTCTCATTCTCTTTAAAGTCACCTTAAGCACCTTCTAAACACCATTTTGCATCGTCTCATTCTCTTTAAAGTCACTTTAAGCACCTTCTAAACCTCATTTTGCATCGTCTCATTCTCTTTAAAGTCACTTTAAGCACCTTCTAAACACCATTTTGCATCGTCTCATTCTCTTTAAAGTCACTTTAAGCACCTTCTAAACCTCATTTTGCATCGTCTCATTCTCTTTAAAGTCACCTTAAGCACCTTCTAAACACCATTTTGCATCGTCTCATTCTCTTTAAAGTCACTTTAAGCACCTTCTAAACACCATTTTGCATCGTCTCATTCTCTTTAAAGTCACTTTAAGCACCTTCTAAACACCATTTTGCATCGTCTCATTCTCTTTAAAGTCACCTTAAGCACCTTCTAAACACCATTTTGCATCGTCTCATTCTCTTTAAAGTCACTTTAAGCACCTTCTAAACACCATTTTGCATCGTCTCATTCTCTTTAAAGTCACTTTAAGCACCTTCTAAACCTCATTTTGCATCGTCTCATTCTCTTTAAAGTCACTTTAAGCACCTTCTAAACACCATTTTGCATCGTCTCATTCTCTTTAAAGTCACTTTAAGCACCTTCTAAACACCATTTTGCATCGTCTCATTCTCTTTAAAGTCACTTTAAGCACCTTCTAAACCTCATTTTGCATCGTCTCATTCTCTTTAAAGTCACCTTAAGCACCTTCTAAACACCATTTTGCATCGTCTCATTCTCTTTAAAGTCACTTTAAGCACCTTCTAAACCTCATTTTGCATCGTCTCATTCTCTTTAAAGTCACTTTAAGCACCTTCTAAACCTCATTTTGCATCGTCTCATTCTCTTTAAAGTCACTTTAAGCACCTTCTAAACCTCATTTTGCATCGTCTCATTCTCTTTAAAGTCACTTTAAGCACCTTCTAAACCTCATTTTGCATCGTCTCATTCTCTTTAAAGTCACTTTAAGCACCTTCTAAACACCATTTTGCATCGTCTCATTCTCTTTAAAGTCACTTTAAGCACCTTCTAAACCTCATTTTGCATCGTCTCATTCTCTTTAAAGTCACTTTAAGCACCTTCTAAACACCATTTTGCATCGTCTCATTCTCTTTAAAGTCACTTTAAGCACCTTCTAAACACCATTTTGCATCGTCTCATTCTCTTTAAAGTCACTTTAAGCACCTTCTAAACACCATTTTGCATCGTCTCATTCTCTTTAAAGTCACCTTAAGCACCTTCTAAACACCATTTTGCATCGTCTCATTCTCTTTAAAGTCACTTTAAGCACCTTCTAAACCTCATTTTGCATCGTCTCATTCTCTTTAAAGTCACTTTAAGCACCTTCTAAACCTCATTTTGCATCGTCTCATTCTCTTTAAAGTCACCTTAAGCACCTTCTAAACACCATTTTGCATCGTCTCATTCTCTTTAAAGTCACTTTAAGCACCTTCTAAACCTCATTTTGCATCGTCTCATTCTCTTTAAAGTCACCTTAAGCACCTTCTAAACACCATTTTGCATCGTCTCATTCTCTTTAAAGTCACTTTAAGCACCTTCTAAACACCATTTTGCATCGTCTCATTCTCTTTAAAGTCACTTTAAGCACCTTCTAAACACCATTTTGCATCGTCTCATTCTCTTTAAAGTCACTTTAAGCACCTTCTAAACCTCATTTTGCATCGTCTCATTCTCTTTAAAGTCACTTTAAGCACCTTCTAAACCTCATTTTGCATCGTCTCATTCTCTTTAAAGTCACCTTAAGCACCTTCTAAACACCATTTTGCATCGTCTCATTCTCTTTAAAGTCACTTTAAGCACCTTCTAAACCTCATTTTGCATCGTCTCATTCTCTTTAAAGTCACTTTAAGCACCTTCTAAACCTCATTTTGCATCGTCTCATTCTCTTTAAAGTCACTTTAAGCACCTTCTAAACACCATTTTGCATCGTCTCATTCTCTTTAAAGTCACTTTAAGCACCTTCTAAACCTCATTTTGCATCGTCTCATTCTCTTTAAAGTCACCTTAAGCACCTTCTAAACACCATTTTGCATCGTCTCATTCTCTTTAAAGTCACTTTAAGCACCTTCTAAACCTCATTTTGCATCGTCTCATTCTCTTTAAAGTCACCTTAAGCACCTTCTAAACCTAATTTTGCATCGTCTCATTCTCTTTAAAGTCACTTTAAGCACCTTCTAAACACCATTTTGCATCGTCTCATTCTCTTTAAAGTCACTTTAAGCACCTTCTAAACACCATTTTGCATCGTCTCATTCTCTTTAAAATCACTTTAAGCACCTTCTAAACCTCATTTTGCATCGTCTCATTCTCTTTAAAGTCACCTTAAGCACCTTCTAAACACCATTTTGCATCGTCTCATTCTCTTTAAAGTCACTTTAAGCACCTTCTAAACCTCATTTTGCATCGTCTCATTCTCTTTAAAGTCACCTTAAGCACCTTCTAAACACCATTTTGCATCGTCTCATTCTCTTTAAAGTCACTTTAAGCACCTTCTAAACCTCATTTTGCATCGTCTCATTCTCTTTAAAGTCACTTTAAGCACCTTCTATACCTCATTTTGCATCGTCTCATTCTCTTTAAAGTCACTTTAAGCACCTTCTAAACCTCATTTTGCATCGTCTCATTCTCTTTAAAGTCACTTTAAGCACCTTCTAAACCTCATTTTGCATCGTCTCATTCTCTTTAAAGTCACTTTAAGCACCTTCTAAACACCATTTTGCATCGTCTCATTCTCTTTAAAGTCACTTTAAGCACCTTCTAAACACCATTTTGCATCGTCTCATTCTCTTTAAAGTCACTTTAAGCACCTTCTAAACACCATTTTGCATCGTCTCATTCTCTTTAAAGTCACTTTAAGCACCTTCTAAACCTCATTTTGCATCGTCTCATTCTCTTTAAAGTCACTTTAAGCACCTTCTAAACACCATTTTGCATCGTCTCATTCTCTTTAAAGTCACTTTAAGCACCTTCTAAACACCATTTTGCATCGTCTCATTCTCTTTAAAGTCACTTTAAGCACCTTCTAAACCTCATTTTGCATCGTCTCATTCTCTTTAAAGTCACCTTAAGCACCTTCTAAACACCATTTTGCATCGTCTCATTCTCTTTAAAGTCACTTTAAGCACCTTCTAAACCTCATTTTGCATCGTCTCATTCTCTTTAAAGTCACTTTAAGCACCTTCTAAACACCATTTTGCATCGTCTCATTCTCTTTAAAGTCACTTTAAGCACCTTCTAAACCTCATTTTGCATCGTCTCATTCTCTTTAAAGTCACCTTAAGCACCTTCTAAACACCATTTTGCATCGTCTCATTCTCTTTAAAGTCACTTTAAGCACCTTCTAAACACCATTTTGCATCGTCTCATTCTCTTTAAAGTCACTTTAAGCACCTTCTAAACACCATTTTGCATCGTCTCATTCTCTTTAAAGTCACCTTAAGCACCTTCTAAACACCATTTTGCATCGTCTCATTCTCTTTAAAGTCACTTTAAGCACCTTCTAAACACCATTTTGCATCGTCTCATTCTCTTTAAAGTCACTTTAAGCACCTTCTAAACCTCATTTTGCATCGTCTCATTCTCTTTAAAGTCACTTTAAGCACCTTCTAAACACCATTTTGCATCGTCTCATTCTCTTTAAAGTCACTTTAAGCACCTTCTAAACACCATTTTGCATCGTCTCATTCTCTTTAAAGTCACTTTAAGCACCTTCTAAACCTCATTTTGCATCGTCTCATTCTCTTTAAAGTCACCTTAAGCACCTTCTAAACACCATTTTGCATCGTCTCATTCTCTTTAAAGTCACTTTAAGCACCTTCTAAACCTCATTTTGCATCGTCTCATTCTCTTTAAAGTCACTTTAAGCACCTTCTAAACCTCACTTTGCATCGTCTCATTCTCTTTAAAGTCACTTTAAGCACCTTCTAAACCTCATTTTGCATCGTCTCATTCTCTTTAAAGTCACTTTAAGCACCTTCTAAACCTCATTTTGCATCGTCTCATTCTCTTTAAAGTCACTTTAAGCACCTTCTAAACACCATTTTGCATCGTCTCATTCTCTTTAAAGTCACTTTAAGCACCTTCTAAACCTCATTTTGCATCGTCTCATTCTCTTTAAAGTCACTTTAAGCACCTTCTAAACACCATTTTGCATCGTCTCATTCTCTTTAAAGTCACTTTAAGCACCTTCTAAACACCATTTTGCATCGTCTCATTCTCTTTAAAGTCACTTTAAGCACCTTCTAAACACCATTTTGCATCGTCTCATTCTCTTTAAAGTCACCTTAAGCACCTTCTAAACACCATTTTGCATCGTCTCATTCTCTTTAAAGTCACTTTAAGCACCTTCTAAACCTCATTTTGCATCGTCTCATTCTCTTTAAAGTCACTTTAAGCACCTTCTAAACCTCATTTTGCATCGTCTCATTCTCTTTAAAGTCACCTTAAGCACCTTCTAAACACCATTTTGCATCGTCTCATTCTCTTTAAAGTCACTTTAAGCACCTTCTAAACCTCATTTTGCATCGTCTCATTCTCTTTAAAGTCACCTTAAGCACCTTCTAAACACCATTTTGCATCGTCTCATTCTCTTTAAAGTCACTTTAAGCACCTTCTAAACACCATTTTGCATCGTCTCATTCTCTTTAAAGTCACTTTAAGCACCTTCTAAACACCATTTTGCATCGTCTCATTCTCTTTAAAGTCACTTTAAGCACCTTCTAAACCTCATTTTGCATCGTCTCATTCTCTTTAAAGTCACTTTAAGCACCTTCTAAACCTCATTTTGCATCGTCTCATTCTCTTTAAAGTCACCTTAAGCACCTTCTAAACACCATTTTGCATCGTCTCATTCTCTTTAAAGTCACTTTAAGCACCTTCTAAACCTCATTTTGCATCGTCTCATTCTCTTTAAAGTCACTTTAAGCACCTTCTAAACCTCATTTTGCATCGTCTCATTCTCTTTAAAGTCACTTTAAGCACCTTCTAAACACCATTTTGCATCGTCTCATTCTCTTTAAAGTCACTTTAAGCACCTTCTAAACCTCATTTTGCATCGTCTCATTCTCTTTAAAGTCACCTTAAGCACCTTCTAAACACCATTTTGCATCGTCTCATTCTCTTTAAAGTCACTTTAAGCACCTTCTAAACCTCATTTTGCATCGTCTCATTCTCTTTAAAGTCACCTTAAGCACCTTCTAAACCTAATTTTGCATCGTCTCATTCTCTTTAAAGTCACTTTAAGCACCTTCTAAACACCATTTTGCATCGTCTCATTCTCTTTAAAGTCACTTTAAGCACCTTCTAAACACCATTTTGCATCGTCTCATTCTCTTTAAAATCACTTTAAGCACCTTCTAAACCTCATTTTGCATCGTCTCATTCTCTTTAAAGTCACCTTAAGCACCTTCTAAACACCATTTTGCATCGTCTCATTCTCTTTAAAGTCACTTTAAGCACCTTCTAAACCTCATTTTGCATCGTCTCATTCTCTTTAAAGTCACCTTAAGCACCTTCTAAACACCATTTTGCATCGTCTCATTCTCTTTAAAGTCACTTTAAGCACCTTCTAAACCTCATTTTGCATCGTCTCATTCTCTTTAAAGTCACCTTAAGCACCTTCTAAACACCATTTTGCATCGTCTCATTCTCTTTAAAGTCACTTTAAGCACCTTCTAAACCTCATTTTGCATCGTCTCATTCTCTTTAAAGTCACCTTAAGCACCTTCTAAACACCATTTTGCATCGTCTCATTCTCTATAAAGTCACTTTAAGCACCTTCTAAACACCATTTTGCATCGTCTCATTCTCTTTAAAGTCACTTTAAGCACCTTCTAAACACCATTTTGCATCGTCTCATTCTCTTTAAAGTCACTTTAAGCACCTTCTAAACCTCATTTTGCATCGTCTCATTCTCTTTAAAGTCACCTTAAGCACCTTCTAAACACCATTTTGCATCGTCTCATTCTCTTTAAAGTCACTTTAAGCACCTTCTAAACCTCATTTTGCATCGTCTCATTCTCTTTAAAGTCACTTTAAGCACCTTCTAAACCTCATTTTGCATCGTCTCATTCTCTTTAAAGTCACTTTAAGCACCTTCTAAACACCATTTTGCATCGTCTCATTCTCTTTAAAGTCACTTTAAGCACCTTCTAAACACCATTTTGCATCGTCTCATTCTCTTTAAAGTCACTTTAAGCACCTTCTAAACACCATTTTGCATCGTCTCATTCTCTTTAAAGTCACTTTAAGCACCTTCTAAACCTCATTTTGCATCGTCTCATTCTCTTTAAAGTCACCTTAAGCACCTTCTAAACACCATTTTGCATCGTCTCATTCTCTTTAAAGTCACTTTAAGCACCTTCTAAACCTCATTTTGCATCGTCTCATTCTCTTTAAAGTCACCTTAAGCACCTTCTAAACACCATTTTGCATCGT
Source organism: Anopheles coustani (assembly GCF_943734705.1). Lineage (NCBI taxonomy): Eukaryota > Metazoa > Arthropoda > Insecta > Diptera > Culicidae > Anopheles > Anopheles coustani. The sequence continues at coordinate 15,414 of NW_026525338.1, forward strand.
CTCATTCTCTTTAAAGTCACTTTAAGCACCTTCTAAACCTCATTTTGCATCGTCTCATTCTCTTTAAAGTCACTTTAAGCACCTTCTAAACCTCATTTTGCATCGTCTCATTCTCTTTAAAGTCACTTTAAGCACCTTCTAAACCTCATTTTGCATCGTCTCATTCTCTTTAAAGTCACCTTAAGCACCTTCTAAACACCATTTTGCATCGTCTCATTCTCTTTAAAGTCACTTTAAGCACCTTCTAAACCTCATTTTGCATCGTCTCATTCTCTTTAAAGTCACTTTAAGCACCTTCTAAACCTCATTTTGCATCGTCTCATTCTCTTTAAAGTCACTTTAAGCACCTTCTAAACACCATTTTGCATCGTCTCATTCTCTTTAAAGTCACTTTAAGCACCTTCTAAACCTCATTTTGCATCGTCTCATTCTCTTTAAAGTCACCTTAAGCACCTTCTAAACACCATTTTGCATCGTCTCATTCTCTTTAAAGTCACTTTAAGCACCTTCTAAACACCATTTTGCATCGTCTCATTCTCTTTAAAGTCACTTTAAGCACCTTCTAAACACCATTTTGCATCGTCTCATTCTCTTTAAAGTCACTTTAAGCACCTTCTAAACACCATTTTGCATCGTCTCATTCTCTTTAAAGTCACTTTAAGCACCTTCTAAACCTCATTTTGCATCGTCTCATTCTCTTTAAAGTCACTTTAAGCACCTTCTAAACACCATTTTGCATCGTCTCATTCTCTTTAAAGTCACTTTAAGCACCTTCTAAACACCATTTTGCATCGTCTCATTCTCTTTAAAGTCACTTTAAGCACCTTCTAAACCTCATTTTGCATCGTCTCATTCTCTTTAAAGTCACCTTAAGCACCTTCTAAACACCATTTTGCATCGTCTCATTCTCTTTAAAGTCACTTTAAGCACCTTCTAAACCTCATTTTGCATCGTCTCATTCTCTTTAAAGTCACTTTAAGCACCTTCTATACCTCATTTTGCATCGTCTCATTCTCTTTAAAGTCACTTTAAGCACCTTCTAAACCTCATTTTGCATCGTCTCATTCTCTTTAAAGTCACTTTAAGCACCTTCTAAACCTCATTTTGCATCGTCTCATTCTCTTTAAAGTCACCTTAAGCACCTTCTAAACACCATTTTGCATCGTCTCATTCTCTTTAAAGTCACTTTAAGCACCTTCTAAACCTCATTTTGCATCGTCTCATTCTCTTTAAAGTCACCTTAAGCACCTTCTAAACCTCATTTTGCATCGTCTCATTCTCTTTAAAGTCACTTTAAGCACCTTCTAAACACCATTTTGCATCGTCTCATTCTCTTTAAAGTCACTTTAAGCACCTTCTAAACACCATTTTGCATCGTCTCATTCTCTTTAAAATCACTTTAAGCACCTTCTAAACCTCATTTTGCATCGTCTCATTCTCTTTAAAGTCACCTTAAGCACCTTCTAAACACCATTTTGCATCGTCTCATTCTCTTTAAAGTCACTTTAAGCACCTTCTAAACACCATTTTGCATCGTCTCATTCTCTTTAAAGTCACTTTAAGCACCTTCTAAACCTCATTTTGCATCGTCTCATTCTCTTTAAAGTCACTTTAAGCACCTTCTAAACCTCATTTTGCATCGTCTCATTCTCTTTAAAGTCACCTTAAGCACCTTCTAAACACCATTTTGCATCGTCTCATTCTCTTTAAAGTCACTTTAAGCACCTTCTAAACCTCATTTTGCATCGTCTCATTCTCTTTAAAGTCACTTTAAGCACCTTCTAAACCTCATTTTGCATCGTCTCATTCTCTTTAAAGTCACTTTAAGCACCTTCTAAACACCATTTTGCATCGTCTCATTCTCTTTAAAGTCACTTTAAGCACCTTCTAAACCTCATTTTGCATCGTCTCATTCTCTTTAAAGTCACTTTAAGCACCTTCTAAACCTCATTTTGCATCGTCTCATTCTCTTTAAAGTCACTTTAAGCACCTTCTAAACCTCATTTTGCATCGTCTCATTCTCTTTAAAGCACCTTCTAAACACCATTTTGCATCGTCTCATTCTCTTTAAAGTCACCTTAAGCACCTTCTAAACACCATTTTGCATCGTCTCATTCTCTTTAAAGTCACTTTAAGCACCTTCTAAACCTCATTTTGCATCGTCTCATTCTCTTTAAAGTCACTTTAAGCACCTTCTAAACACCATTTTGCATCGTCTCATTCTCTTTAAAGTCACTTTAAGCACCTTCTAAACCTCATTTTGCATCGTCTCATTCTCTTTAAAGTCACTTTAAGCCACCTTCTAACACCATTTTGCATCGTCTCATTCTCTTTAAAGTCACTTTAAGCACCTTCTAAACCTCATTTTGCATCGTCTCATTCTCTTTAAAGTCACCTTAAGCACCTTCTAAACACCATTTTGCATCGTCTCATTCTCTTTAAAGTCACTTTAAGCACCTTCTAAACACCATTTTGCATCGTCTCATTCTCTTTAAAGTCACTTTAAGCACCTTCTAAACACCATTTTGCATCGTCTCATTCTCTTTAAAGTGACTTTAAAGCACCTTCTAAAACACCATTTTGCATCGTCTCATTCTCTTTAAAGTCACTTTAAGCACCTTCTAAACCTCATTTTTGCATCGTCTCATTCTCTTTAAAGTCACCTTAAGCACCTTCTAAACACCATTTTGCATCGTCTCATTCTCTTTAAAGTCACTTTAAGCACCTTCTAAACCTCATTTTGCATCGTCTCATTCTCTTTAAAGTCACCTTAAGCACCTTCTAAACACCATTTTGCATCGTCTCATTCTCTTTAAAGTCACTTTAAGCACCTTCTAAACACCATTTTGCATCGTCTCATTCTCTTTAAAGTCACTTTAAGCACCTTCTAAACACCATTTTGCATCGTCTCATTCTCTTTAAAGTCACTTTAAGCACCTTCTAAACCTCATTTTGCATCGTCTCATTCTCTTTAAAGTCACTTTAAGCACCTTCTAAAACACCATTTTGCATCGTCTCATTCTCTTTAAAGTCACCTTAAGCACCTTCTAAACCTCATTTTGCATCGTCTCATTCTCTTTAAAGTCACCTTAAGCACCTTCTAAACACCATTTTGCATCGTCTCATTCTCTTTAAAGTCACTTTAAGCACCTTCTAAACCTCATTTTGCATCGTCTCATTCTCTTTAAAGTCACCTTAAAGCACCTTCTAAACACCATTTTGCATCGTCTCATTCTCTTTAAAGTCACTTTAAGCACCTTCTAAACCTCATTTTGCATCGTCTCATTCTCTTTAAAGTCACTTTAAGCACCTTCTAAACCTCATTTGCATCGTCTCATTCTCTTTAAAATCACTTTAAGCACCTTCTAAACCTCATTTTGCATCGTCTCATTCTCTTTAAAGTCACTTTAAGCACCTTCTAAACACCATTTTGCATCGTCTCATTCTCTTTAAAGTCACCTTAAGCACCTTCTAAACACCATTTTGCATCGTCTCATTCTCTTTAAAGTCACTTTAAGCACCTTCTAAACCTCATTTTGCATCGTCTCATTCTCTTTAAAGTCACTTTAAGCACCTTCTAAACCTCATTTTGCATCGTCTCATTCTCTTTAAAGTCACCTTAAGCACCTTCTAAACACCATTTTGCATCGTCTCATTCTCTTTAAAGTCACTTTAAGCACCTTCTAAACCTCATTTTGCATCGTCTCATTCTCTTTAAAGTCACTTTAAGCACCTTCTAAACCTCATTTTGCATCGTCTCATTCTCTTTAAAGTCACTTTAAGCACCTTCTAAACACCATTTTGCATCGTCTCATTCTCTTTAAAGTCACTTTAAGCACCTTCTAAACCTCATTTTGCATCGTCTCATTCTCTTTAAAGTCACCTTAAGCACCTTCTAAAACACCATTTTGCATCGTCTCATTCTCTTTAAAGTCACTTTAAGCACCTTCTAAACCTCATTTTGCATCGTCTCATTCTCTTTAAAGTCACTTTAAGCACCTTCTAAACCTCATTTTGCATCGTCTCATTCTCTTTAAAGTCACTTTAAGCACCTTCTAAACCTCATTTTGCATCGTCTCATTCTCTTTAAAGTCACCTTAAGCACCTTCTAAACACCATTTTGCATCGTCTCATTCTCTTTAAAGTCACTTTAAGCACCTTCTAAACACCATTTTGCATCGTCTCATTCTCTTTAAAGTCACTTTAAGCACCTTCTAAACACCATTTTGCATCGTCTCATTCTCTTTAAAGTCACTTTAAGCACCTTCTAAACACCATTTTGCATCGTCTCATTCTCTTTAAAGTCACTTTAAGCACCTTCTAAACCTCATTTTGCATCGTCTCATTCTCTTTAAAGTCACTTTAAGCACCTTCTAAACACCATTTTGCATCGTCTCATTCTCTTTAAAGTCACCTTAAGCACCTTCTAAACCACCATTTTGCATCGTCTCATTCTCTTTAAAGTCACATTAAGCACCTTCTAAACCTCATTTTGCATCGTCTCATTCTCTTTAAAGTCACTTTAAGCACCTTCTAAACACCATTTTGCATCGTCTCATTCTCTTTAAAGTCACTTTAAGCACCTTCTAAACCTCATTTTGCATCGTCTCATTCTCTTTAAAGTCACTTTAAGCACCTTCTAAACCTCATTTTGCATCGTCTCATTCTCTTTAAAGTCACTTTAAGCACCTTCTAAACCTCATTTTGCATCGTCTCATTCTCTTTAAAGTCACCTTAAGCACCTTCTAAACACCATTTTGCATCGTCTCATTCTCTTTAAAGTCACTTTAAGCACCTTCTAAACACCATTTTGCATCGTCTCATTCTCTTAAAGTCACTTTAAGCACCTTCTAAACACCATTTGCATCGTCTCATTCTCTTTAAAGTCACTTTAAAGCACCTTCTAAACACCATTTTGCATCGTCTCATTCTCTTTAAAGTCACTTTAAGCACCTTCTAAACCTCATTTTGCATCGTCTCATTCTCTTTTAAAGTCACCTTAAGCACCTTCTAAACACCATTTTGCATCGTCTCATTCTCTTTAAAGTCACTTTAAGCACCTTCTAAACACCATTTTGCATCGTCTCATTCTCTTAAAGTCACTTTAAGCACCTTCTAAACCTCATTTTGCATCGTCTCATTCTCTTTAAAGTCACCTTAAGCACCTTCTAAACACCATTTTGCATCGTCTCATTCTCTTTAAAGTCACTTTAAGCACCTTCTAAACCTCATTTTGCATCGTCTCATTCTCTTTAAAGTCACCTTAAGCACCTTCTAAACACCATTTTGCATCGTCTCATTCTCTTTAAAGTCACTTTAAGCACCTTCTAAACCTCATTTTGCATCGTCTCATTCTCTTTAAAGTCACTTTAAGCACCTTCTAAACCTCATTTTGCATCGTCTCATTCTCTTTAAAGTCACCTTAAGCACCTTCTAAACACCATTTTGCATCGTCTCATTCTCTTTAAAGTCACTTTAAGCACCTTCTAAACCTCATTTTGCATCGTCTCATTCTCTTTAAAGTCACTTTAAGCACCTTCTAAACCTCATTTTGCATCGTCTCATTCTCTTTAAAGTCACCTTAAGCACCTTCTAAACACTATTTTGCATCGTCTCATTCTCTTTAAAGTCACTTTAAGCACCTTCTAAACCTCATTTTGCATCGTCTCATTCTCTTTAAAGTCACCTTAAGCACCTTCTAAACACCATTTTGAATCGTCTCATTCTCTTTAAAGTCACTTTAAGCACCTTCTAAACACCATTTTGCATCGTCTCATTCTCTTTAAAGTCACTTTAAGCACCTTCTAAACACCATTTTGCATCGTCTCATTCTCTTTAAAGTCACTTTAAGCACCTTCTAAACCTCATTTTGCATCGTCTCATTCTCTTTAAAGTCACTTAAGCACCTTCTAAACCTCATTTTGCATCGTCTCATTCTCTTTAAAGTCACCTTAAGCACCTTCTAAACACCATTTTGCATCGTCTCATTCTCTTTAAAGTCACTTTAAGCACCTTCTAAACCTCATTTTGCATCGTCTCATTCTCTTTAAAGTCACTTTAAGCACCTTCTAAACCTCATTTTGCATCGTCTCATTCTCTTTAAAGTCACTTTAAGCACCTTCTAAACACCATTTTGCATCGTCTCATTCTCTTTAAAGTCACTTTAAGCACCTTCTAAACCTCATTTTGCATCGTCTCATTCTCTTTAAAGTCACCTTAAGCACCTTCTAAACACCATTTTGCATCGTCTCATTCTCTTTAAAGTCACTTTAAGCACCTTCTAAACCTCATTTTGCATCGTCTCATTCTCTTTAAAGTCACCTTTAAGCACCTTCTAAACCTCATTTTGCATCGTCTCATTCTCTTTAAAGTCACTTTAAGCACCTTCTAAACCTCATTTTGCATCGTCTCATTCTCTTTAAAGTCACCTTAAGCACCTTCTAAACACCATTTTGCATCGTCTCATTCTCTTTAAAGTCACTTTAAGCACCTTCTAAACACCATTTTGCATCGTCTCATTCTCTTTAAAGTCACTTTAAGCACCTTCTAAACACCATTTTGCATCGTCTCATTCTCTTTAAAGTCACTTTAAGCACCTTCTAAACCTCATTTTGCATCGTCTCATTCTCTTTAAGTCACCTTAAGCACCTTCTAAACACCATTTTGCATCGTCTCATTCTCTTTAAAGTCAACTTTAAAGCACCTTCTAAACCTCATTTTGCATCGTCTCATTCTCTTTAAAGTCACTTTAAAGCACCTTCTAAACACCATTTTGCATCGTCTCATTCTCTTTAAAGTCACTTTAAGCACCTTCTAAACACCATTTTGCATCGTCTCATTCTCTTTAAAGTCACTTTAAGCACCTTCTAAAACACCATTTTGCATCGTCTCATTCTCTTTAAAGTCACTTTAAGCACCTTCTAAACCTCATTTTGCATCGTCTCATTCTCTTTAAAGTCACCTTAAGCACCTTCTAAACACCATTTTGCATCGTCTCATTCTCTTTAAAGTCACTTTAAGCCCCTTCTAAACCTCATTTTGCATCGTCTCATTCTCTTTAAAGTCACCTTAAGCACCTTCTAAACACCATTTTGCATCGTCTCATTCTCTTTAAAGTCACTTTAAGCACCTTCTAAACCTCATTTTGCATCGTCTCATTCTCTTTAAAGTGACTTTAAAGCACCTTCTAAACCTCATTTTGCATCGTCTCATTCTCTTTAAAGTCACTTTAAGCACCTTCTAAACCTCATTTTGCATCGTCTCATTCTCTTTAAAGTCACTTTAAGCACCTTCTAAACCTCATTTTGCATCGTCTCATTCTCTTTAAAGTCACCTTAAGCACCTTCTAAACACCATTTTGCATCGTCTCATTCTATTTAAAGTCACTTTAAGCACCTTCTAAACCTCATTTTGCATCGTCTCATTCTCTTTAAAGTCACATTAAGCACCTTCTAAACCTCATTTTGCATCGTCTCATTCTCTTTAAAGTCACCTTAAGCACCTTCTAAACACCATTTTGCATCGTCTCATTCTCTTTAAAGTCACTTTAAGCACCTTCTAAACACCATTTTGCATCGTCTCATTCTCTTTAAAGTCACTTTAAGCACCTTCTAAACACCATTTTGCATCGTCTCATTCTCTTTAAAGTCACTTAAGCACCTTCTAAACACCATTTTGCATCGTCTCATTCTCTTTAAAGTCACTTTAAGCACCTTCTAAACCTCATTTTGCATCGTCTCATTCTCTTTAAAGTCACTTTAAGCACCTTCTAAACACCATTTTGCATCGTCTCACCATTTTGCATCGTCTCATTCTCTTTAAAGTCACCTTAAGCACCTTCTAAAACACCATTTTGCATCGTCTCATTCTCTTTAAAGTCACATTAAGCACCTTCTAAACCTCATTTTGCATCGTCTCATTCTCTTTAAAGTCACGTTAAGCACCTTCTAAACACCATTTGCATCGTCTCATTCTCTTTAATGTCACTTTAAGCACCTTCTAAAACCTCATTTTTGCATCGTCTCATTCTCTTTAAAGTCACTTTAAGCACCTTCTAAACACCATTTTGCATCGTCTCATTCTCTTTAAAGTCACTTTAAGCACCTTCTAAACCTCATTTTGCATCGTCTCATTCTCTTTAAAGTCACCTTAAGCACCTTCTAAACACCATTTTGCATCGTCTCATTCTCTTTAAAGTCACTTTAAGCACCTTCTAAACACCATTTTGCATCGTCTCATTCTCTTTAAAGTCACTTTAAGCACCTTCTAAACACCATTTTGCATCGTCTCATTCTCTTTAAAGTCACTTTAAGCACCTTCTAAACACCATTTTGCATCGTCTCATTCTCTTTAAAGTCACTTTAAGCACCTTCTAAACCTCATTTTGCATCGTCTCATTCTCTTTACAGTCACTTTAAGCACCTTCTAAACACCATTTTGCATCGTCTCATTCTCTTTAAAGTCACTTTAAGCACCTTCTAAACACCATTTTGCATCGTCTCATTCTCTTTAAAGTCACTTTAAGCACCTTCTAAACCTCATTTTGCATCGTCTCATTCTCTTTAAAGTCACCTTAAGCACCTTCTAAACACCATTTTGCATCGTCTCATTCTCTTTAAAGTCACTTTAAGCACCTTCTAAACCTCATTTTTGCATCGTCTCATTCTCTTTAAAGTCACTTTAAGCACCTTCTATACCTCATTTTGCATCGTCTCATTCTCTTAAAGTCACTTTAAGCACCTTCTAAACCTCATTTTGCATCGTCTCATTCTCTTTAAAGTCACTTTAAGCACCTTCTACACCTCATTTTGCATCGTCTCATTCTCTTTAAAGTCACCTTAAGCACCTTCTAAACACCATTTTGCATCGTCTCATTCTCTTTAAAGTCACTTTAAAAGCACCTTCTAAACCTCATTTTGCATCGTCTCATTCTCTTTAAAGTCACTTTAAAGCACCTTCTAAACCTCATTTTGCATCGTCTCATTCTCTTTAAAAGTCACCTTAAGCACCTTCTAAACACCATTTTGCATCGTCTCATTCTCTTTAAAGTCACTTTAAGCACCTTCTAAACCTCATTTTGCATCGTCTCATTCTCTTTAAAGTCACCTTAAGCACCTTCTAAACACCATTTTGCATCGTCTCATTCTCTTTAAAGTCACTTTAAGCACCTTCTAAACACCATTTTGCATCGTCTCATTCTCTTTAAAGTCACTTTAAGCACCTTCTAAACACCATTTTGCATCGTCTCATTCTCTTTAAAGTCACTTTAAAGCACCTTCTAAACCTCATTTTGCATCGTCTCATTCTCTTTAAAGTCACTTTAAGCACCTTCTAAACCTCATTTTGCATCGTCTCATTCTCTTTAAAGTCACCTTAAGCACCTTCTAAACACCATTTTGCATCGTCTCATGTCTCTTAAAGTCACTTTAAGCACCTTCTAAACCTCATTTTGCATCGTCTCATTCTCTTTAAAGTCACTTTAAGCACCTTCTAAACCTCATTTTGCATCGTCTCATTCTCTTTAAAGTCACTTTAAGCACCTTCTAAACACCATTTTGCATCGTCTCATTCTCTTTAAAGTCACTTTAAGCACCTTCTAAACCTCATTTTGCATCGTCTCATTCTCTTTAAAAGTCACCTTAAGCACCTTCTAAACACCATTTTGCATCGTCTCATTCTCTTTAAAGTCACTTTAAGCACCTTCTAAAACCTCATTTTGCATCGTCTCATTCTCTTTAAAGTCACCTTAAGCACCTTCTAAACCTCATTTTGCATCGTCTCATTCTCTTTAAAGTCACTTTAAGCACCTTCTAAACACCATTTTGCATCGTCTCATTCTCTTTAAAGTCACTTTAAGCACCTTCTAAACACCATTTTGCATCGTCTCATTCTCTTTAAAATCACTTTAAGCACCTTCTAAACCTCATTTTGCATCGTCTCATTCTCTTTAAAGTCACCTTAAGCACCTTCTAAAACACCATTTTGCATCGTCTCATTCTCTTTTAAAGTCACTTTAAGCACCTTCTAAACCTCATTTTGCATCGTCTCATTCTCTTTAAAGTCACCTTAAGCACCTTCTAAACACCATTTTGCATCGTCTCATTCTCTTTAAAGTCACTTTAAGCACCTTCTAAACCTCATTTTGCATCGTCTCATTCTCTTTAAAGTCACCTTAAGCACCTTCTAAACACCATTTTGCATCGTCTCATTCTCTTTAAAGTCACTTTAAGCACCTTCTAAACCTCATTTTGCATCGTCTCATTCTCTTTAAAGTCACCTTAAGCACCTTCTAAACACCATTTTGCATCGTCTCATTCTCTATAAAGTCACTTTAAGCACCTTCTAAACACCATTTTGCATCGTCTCATTCTCTTTAAAGTCACTTTAAGCACCTTCTAAACACCATTTTGCATCGTCTCATTCTCTTTAAAGTCACTTTAAGCACCTTCTAAACCTCATTTTGCATCGTCTCATTCTCTTTAAAGTCACCTTAAGCACCTTCTAAACACCATTTTGCATCGTCTCATTCTCTTTAAAGTCACTTTAAGCACCTTCTAAACCTCATTTTGCATCGTCTCATTCTCTTTAAAGTCACTTTAAGCACCTTCTAAACCTCATTTTGCATCGTCTCATTCTCTTTAAAGTCACTTTAAGCACCTTCTAAACACCATTTTGCATCGTCTCATTCTCTTTAAAGTCACTTTAAGCACCTTCTAAACACCATTTTGCATCGTCTCATTCTCTTTAAAGTCACTTTAAAGCACCTTCTAAACACCATTTTGCATCGTCTCATTCTCTTTAAAGTCACTATAAGCACCTTCTAAACCTCATTTTGCATCGTCTCATTCTCTTTAAAGTCACCTTAAGCACCTTCTAAACACCATTTTGCATCGTCTCATTCTCTTTAAAGTCACTTTAAGCACCTTCTAAACCTCATTTTGCATCGTCTCATTCTCTTTAAAGTCACCTTAAGCACCTTCTAAACACCATTTTGCATCGTCTCATTCTCTTTAAAGTCACTTTAAGCACCTTCTAAACCTCATTTTGCATCGTCTCATTCTCTTTAAAGTCACTTTAAGCACCTTCTAAACCTCATTTTGCATCGTCTCATTCTCTTTAAAGTCACTTTAAGCACCTTCTAAACCTCATTTTGCATCGCCTCATTCTCTTGAAAAGTCACCTTAAGCACCTTCTAAACACCATTTTGCATCGTCTCATTCTCTTTAAAGTCACTTTAAGCACCTTCTAAACCTCATTTTGCATCGTCTCATTCTCTTTAAAGTCACTTTAAGCACCTTCTAAACCTCATTTTGCATCGTCTCATTCTCTTTAAAGTCACCTTAAGCACCTTCTAAACACCATTTTGCATCGTCTCATTCTCTTTAAAGTCACATTAAGCACCTTCTAAACCTCATTTTGCATCGTCTCATTCTCTTTAAAGTCACTTTAAGCACCTTCTAAACACCATTTTGCATCGTCTCATTCTCTTTAAAGTCACTTTAAGCACCTTCTAAACCTCATTTTGCATCGTCTCATTCTCTTTAAAGTCACCTTAAGCACCTTCTAAACACCATTTTGCATCGTCTCATTCTCTTTAAAGTCACTTTAAGCTCCTTCTAAACCTCATTTTTGCATCGTCTCATTCTCTTTAAAGTCACCTTAAGCACCTTCTAAACACCATTTTGCATCGTCTCATTCTCTTTAAAGTCACTTTAAGCACCTTCTAAACCTCATTTTGCATCGTCTCATTCTCTTTAAAGTCACTTTAAGCACCTTCTAAACCTCATTTTGCATCGTCTCATTCTCTTTAAAGTCACTTTAAGCACCTTCTAAACATCATTTTGCATCGTCTCATTCTTTTTAAAGTCACTTTAAGGCACCTTCTAACCTCATTTTGCATCGTCTCATTCTCTTTAAAGTCACCTTAAGCACCTTCTAAACACCATTTTGCATCGTCTCATTCTATTTAAAGTCACTTTAAGCACCTTCTAAACCTCATTTTGCATCGTCTCATT
>NW_026525339.1:0-27418 GCF_943734705.1 Anopheles coustani
GAATGAGACGATGCAAAATGGTGTTTAGAAGGTGCTTAAGGTGACTTTAAAGAGAATGAGACGATGCAAAATGAGGTTTAGAAGGTGCTTAAGGTGACTTTAAAGAGAATGAGACGATGCAAAATGAGGTTTAGAAGGTGCTTAAAGTGACTTTAAAGAGAATGAGACGATGCAAAATGGTGTTTAGAAGGTGCTTAAAGTGACTTTAAAGAGAATGAGACGATGCAAAATGGTGTTTAGAAGGTGCTTAAAGTGACTTTAAAGAGAATGAGACGATGCAAAATGAGGTTTAGAAGGTGCTTAAGGTGACTTTAAAGAGAATGAGACGATGCAAAATGAGGTTTAGAAGGTGCTTAAAGTGACTTTAAAGAGAATGAGACGATGCAAAATGGTGTTTAGAAGGTGCTTAAAGTGACTTTAAAGAGAATGAGACGATGCAAAATGGTGTTTAGAAGGTGCTTAAAGTGACTTTAAAGAGAATGAGACGATGCAAAATGGTGTTTAGAAGGTGCTTAAAGTGACTTTAAAGAGAATGAGACGATGCAAAATGGTGTTTAGAAGGTGCTTAAAGTGACTTTAAAGAGAATGAGACGATGCAAAATGGTGTTTAGAAGGTGCTTAAAGTGACTTTAAAGAGAATGAGACGATGCAAAATGAGGTTTAGAAGGTGCTTAAGGTGACTTTAAAGAGAATGAGACGATGCAAAATGAGGTTTAGAAGGTGCTTAAAGTGACTTTAAAGAGAATGAGACGATGCAAAATGGTGTTTAGAAGGTGCTTAAAGTGACTTTAAAGAGAATGAGACGATGCAAAATGGTGTTTAGAAGGTGCTTAAGGTGACTTTAAAGAGAATGAGACGATGCAAAATGAGGTTTAGAAGGTGCTTAAGGTGACTTTAAAGAGAATGAGACGATGCAAAATGAGGTTTAGAAGGTGCTTAAAGTGACTTTAAAGAGAATGAGACGATGCAAAATGAGGTTTAGAAGGTGCTTAAAGTGACTTTAAAGAGAATGAGACGATGCAAAATGGTGTTTAGAAGGTGCTTAAGGTGACTTTAAAGAGAATGAGACGATGCAAAATGAGGTTTAGAAGGTGCTTAAGGTGACTTTAAAGAGAATGAGACGATGCAAAATGAGGTTTAGAAGGTGCTTAAAGTGACTTTAAAGAGAATGAGACGATGCAAAATGAGGTTTAGAAGGTGCTTAAGGTGACTTTAAAGAGAATGAGACGATGCAAAATGGTGTTTAGAAGGTGCTTAAGGTGACTTTAAAGAGAATGAGACGATGCAAAATGAGGTTTAGAAGGTGCTTAAGGTGACTTTAAAGAGAATGAGACGATGCAAAATGAGGTTTAGAAGGTGCTTAAAGTGACTTTAAAGAGAATGAGACGATGCAAAATGGTGTTTAGAAGGTGCTTAAAGTGACTTTAAAGAGAATGAGACGATGCAAAATGGTGTTTAGAAGGTGCTTAAGGTTACTTTAAAGAGAATGAGACGATGCAAAATGGTGTTTAGAAGGTGCTTAAAGTGACTTTAAAGAGAATGAGACGATGCAAAATGGTGTTTAGAAGGTGCTTAAGGTTACTTTTAAAGAGAATGAGACGATGCAAAAGGGTGTTTAGAAGGTGCTTAAAGTGACTTTAAAGAGAATGAGACGATGCAAAATGGTGTTTAGAAGGTGCTTAAAGTGACTTTAAAGAGAATGAGACGATGCAAAATGAGGTTTAGAAGGTGCTTAAAGTGACTTTAAAGAGAATGAGACGATATAAAATGAGGTTTAGAAGGTGCTTAAGGTGACTTTAAAGAGAATGAGACGATGCAAAATGAGGTTTAGAAGGTGCTTAAGGTGACTTTAAAGAGAATGAGACGATGCAAAATGGTGTTTAGAAGGTGCTTAAAGTGACTTTAAAGAGAATGAGACGATGCAAAATGGTGTTTAGAAGGTGCTTAAGGTGACTTTAAAGAGAATGAGACGATGCAAAATGGTGTTTAGAAGGTGCTTAAAGTGACTTTAAAGAGAATGAGACGATGCAAAATGGTGTTTAGAAGGTGCTTAAAGTGACTTAAAAGAGAATGAGACGATGCAAAATGAGGTTTAGAAGGTGCTTAAAGTGACTTTAAAGAGAATGAGACGATGCAAAATGGTGTTTAGAAGGTGCTTAAGGTTACTTTAAAGAGAATGAGACGATGCAAAATGGTGTTTAGAAGGTGCTTAAGGTGACTTTAAAGAGAATGAGACGATGCAAAATGGTGTTTAGAAGGTGCTTAAGGTTACTTTAAAGAGAATGAGACGATGCAAAATGAGGTTTAGAAGGTGCTTAAAGTGACTTTAAAGAGAATGAGACGATGCAAAATGAGGTTTAGAAGGTGCTTAAGGTTACTTTAAAGAGAATGAGACGATGCAAAATGGTGTTTAGAAGGTGCTTAAGGTGACTTTAAAGAGAATGAGACGATGCAAAATGAGGTTTAGAAGGTGCTTAAAGTGACTTTAAAGAGAATGAGACGATGCAAAATGGTGTTTAGAAGGTGCTTAAGGTGACTTTAAAGAGAATGAGACGATGCAAAATGAGGTTTAGAAGGTGCTTAAAGTGACTTTAAAGAGAATGAGACGATGCAAAATGGTGTTTAGAAGGTGCTTAAAGTGACTTTAAAGAGAATGAGACGATGCAAAATGGTGTTTAGAAGGTGCTTAAGGTGACTTTAAAGAGAATGAGACGATGCAAAATGAGGTTTAGAAGGTGCTTAAGGTGACTTTAAAGAGAATGAGACGATGCAAAATGGTGTTTAGAAGGTGCTTAAGGTGACTTTAAAGAGAATGAGACGATGCAAAATGGTGTTTAGAAGGTGCTTAAGGTGACTTTAAAGAGAATGAGACGATGCAAAATGAGGTTTAGAAGGTGCTTAAGGTGACTTTAAAGAGAATGAGACGATGCAAAATGGTGTTTAGAAGGTGCTTGAAGTGACTTTAAAGAGAATGAGACGATGCAAAATGAGGTTTAGAAGGTGCTTAAGGTGACTTTAAAGAGAATGAGACGATGCAAAATGAGGTGCTTAAGGTGACTTTAAAGAGAATGAGACGATGCAAAATGAGGTTTAGAAGGTGCTTAAAGTGACTTTAAAGAGAATGAGACGATGCAAAATGAGGTTTAGAAGGTGCTTAAGGTGACTTTAAAGAGAATGAGACGATGCAAAATGAGGTTTAGAAGGTGCTTAAAGTGACTTTAAAGAGAATGAGACGATGCAAAATGAGGTTTAGAAGGTGCTTAAGGTGACTTTAAAGAGAATGAGACGATGCAAATGAGGTTTAGAAGGTGCTTAAGGTTACTTTAAAGAGAATGAGACGATGCAAAATGAGGTTAGACGGTGCTTAAAGTGACTTTAAAGAGAATGAGACGATGCAAAATGGTGTTTAGAAGGTGCTTAAGGTGACTTTAAAGAGAATGAGACGATGCAAAATGGTGTTTAGAAGGTGCTTAAGGTTACTTTAAAGAGAATGAGACGATGCAAAATGAGGTTTAGAAGGTGCTTAAAGTGACTTTAAAGAGAATGAGACGATGCAAAATGGTGTTTAGAAGGTGCTTAAGGTGACTTTAAAGAGAATGAGACGATGCAAAATGAGGTTTAGAAGGTGCTTAAAGTGACTTTAAAGAGAATGAGACGATGCAAAATGAGGTTTAGAAGGTGCTTAAGGTGACTTTAAAGAGAATGAGACGATGCAAAATGGTGTTTAGAAGGTGCTTAAGGTGACTTTAAAGAGAATGAGACGATGCAAAATGGTGTTTAGAAGGTGCTTAAAGTGACTTTAAAGAGAATGAGACGATGCAAAATGGTGTTTAGAAGGTGCTTAAGGTGACTTTAAAGAGAATGAGACGATGCAAAATGAGGTTTAGAAGGTGCTTAAAGTGACTTTAAAGAGAATGAGACGATGCAAAATGGTGTTTAGAAGGTGCTTAAGGTGACTTTAAAGAGAATGAGACGATGCAAAATGAGGTTTAGAAGGTGCTTAAGGTGACTTTAAAGAGAATGAGACGATGCAAAATTAGGTTTAGAAAGGTGCTTAAAGCTTGACTTTAAAGAGAATGAGACGATGCAAAATGAGGTTTAGAAGGTGCTTAAGGTGACTTTAAAAGAGAATGAGACGATGCAAAATGGTGTTTAGAAGGTGCTTAAGGTGACTTTAAAGAGAATGAGACGATGCAAAATGAGGTTTAGAAGGTGCTTAAAGTGACTTTAAAGAGAATGAGACGATGCAAAATGGTGTTTAGAAGGTGCTTAAAGTGACTTTAAAGAGAATGAGACGATGCAAAATAGGTGTTTAGAAGGTGCTTAAAGTGACTTTAAAGAGAATGAGACGATGCAAAATGAGGTTTAGAAGGTGCTTAAAGTGACTTTAAAGAGAATGAGACGATGCAAAATGAGGTTTAGAAGGTGCTTAAGGTGACTTTAAAGAGAATGAGACGATGCAAAATGAGGTTTAGAAGGTGCTTAAAGTGACTTTAAAGAGAATGAGACGATGCAAAATGAGGTTTAGAAGGTGCTTAAGGTGACTTTAAAGAGAATGAGACGATGCAAAATGAGGTTTAGAAGGTGCTTAAAGTGACTTTAAAGAGAATGAGACGATGCAAAATGGTGTTTAGAAGGTGCTTAAAGTGACTTTAAAGAGAATGAGACGATGCAAAATGGTGTTTAGAAGGTGCTTAAGGTGACTTTAAAGAGAATGAGACGATGCAAAATGAGGTTTAGAAGGTGCTTAAGGTGACTTTAAAGAGAATGAGACGATGCAAAATGAGGTTTAGAAGGTGCTTAAAGTGACATTTAAAGAGAATGAGACGATGCAAAATGAGGTTTAGAAGGTGCTTAAAGTGACTTTAAAGAGAATGAGACGATGCAAAAGGGTGTTTAGAAGGTGCTTATAGGTGACTTTAAAGAGAATGAGACGATGCAAAATGAGGTTTAGAAGGTGCTTAAGGTGACTTTAAAGAGAATGAGACGATGCAAAATGAGGTTTAGAAGGTGCTTAAAGTGACTTTAAAGAGAATGAGACGATGCAAAATGAGGTTTAGAAGGTGCTTAAGGTGACTTTAAAGAGAATGAGACGATGCAAAATGGTGTTTAGAAGGTGCTTAAGGTGACTTTAAAGAGAATGAGACGATGCAAAATGAGGTTTAGAAGGTGCTTAAGGTGACTTTAAAGAGAATGAGACGATGCAAAATGAGGTTTAGAAGGTGCTTAAAGTGACTTTAAAGAGAATGAGACGATGCAAAATGGTGTTTAGGAAGGTGCTTAAAGTGACTTTAAAGAGAATGAGACGATGCAAAATGGTGTTTAGAAGGTGCTTAAGGTTACTTTAAAGAGAATGAGACGATGCAAAATGGTGTTTAGAAGGTGCTTAAAGTGACTTTAAAGAGAATGAGACGATGCAAAAGGGTGTTTAGAAGGTGCTTAAGGTTACTTTAAAGAGAATGAGACGATGCAAAAGGGTGTTTAGAAGGTGCTTAAAGTGACTTTAAAGAGAATGAGACGATGCAAAATGGTGTTTAGAAGGTGCTTAAAGTGACTTTAAAGAGAATGAGACGATGCAAAATGAGGTTTAGAAGGTGCTTAAAGTGACTTTAAAGAGAATGAGACGATGCAAAATGAGGTTTAGAAGGTGCTTAAGGTGACTTTAAAGAGAATGAGACGATGCAAAATGAGGTTTAGAAGGTGCTTAAGGTGACTTTAAAGAGAATGAGACGATGCAAAATGGTGTTTAGAAGGTGCTTAAAGTGACTTTAAAGAGAATGAGACGATGCAAAATGGTGTTTAGAAGGTGCTTAAGGTGACTTTAAAGAGAATGAGACGATGCAAAATGGTGTTTAGAAGGTGCTTAAAGTGACTTTAAAGAGAATGAGACGATGCAAAATGGTGTTTAGAAGGTGCTTAAAGTGACTTTAAAGAGAATGAGACGATGCAAAATGAGGTTTAGAAGGTGCTTAAAGTGACTTTAAAGAGAATGAGACGATGCAAAATGGTGTTTAGAAGGTGCTTAAGGTTACTTTAAAGAGAATGAGACGATGCAAAATGGTGTTTAGAAGGTGCTTAAGGTGACTTTAAAGAGAATGAGACGATGCAAAATGGTGTTTAGAAGGTGCTTAAGGTTACTTTAAAGAGAATGAGACGATGCAAAATGAGGTTTAGAAGGTGCTTAAAGTGACTTTAAAGAGAATGAGACGATGCAAAATGAGGTTTAGAAGGTGCTTAAGGTTACTTTAAAGAGAATGAGACGATGCAAAATGGTGTTTAGAAGGTGCTTAAGGTGACTTTAAAGAGAATGAGACGATGCAAAATGAGGTTTTAGAAGGTGCTTAAAGTGACTTTAAAGAGAATGAGACGATGCAAAATGGTGTTTAGAAGGTGCTTAAGGTGACTTTAAAGAGAATGAGACGATGCAAAATGAGGTTTAGAAGGTGCTTAAAGTGGACTTTAAAGAGAATGAGACGATGCAAAATGGTGTTTAGAAGGTGCTTAAAGTGACTTTAAAGAGAATGAGACGATGCAAAATGGTGTTTAGAAGGTGCTTAAGGTGACTTTAAAGAGAATGAGACGATGCAAAATGAGGTTTAGAAGGTGCTTAAGGTGACTTTAAAGAGAATGAGACGATGCAAAATGGTGTTTTAGAAGGTGCTTAAGGTGACTTTAAAGAGAATGAGACGATGCAAAATGGTGTTTAGAAGGTGCTTAAGGTGACTTTAAAGAGAATGAGACGATGCAAAATGAGGTTTAGAAGGTGCTTAAGGTGACTTTAAAGAGAATGAGACGATGCAAAATGGTGTTTAGAAGGTGCTTAAGGTTACTTTAAAGAGAATGAGACGATGCAAAATGAGGTTTAGAAGGTGCTTAAGGTGACTTTAAAGAGAATGAGACGATGCAAAATGAGGTTTAGAAGGTGCTTAAGGTGACTTTAAAGAGAATGAGACGATGCAAAATGAGGTTTAGAAGGTGCTTAAAGTGACTTTAAAGAGAATGAGACGATGTAAAATGAGGTTTAGAAGGTGCTTAAGGTGACTTTAAACAGAATGAGACGATGCAAAATGAGGTTTAGAAGGTGCTTAAAGTGACTTTAAAGAGAATGAGACGATGCAAAATGAGGTTTAGAAGGTGCTTAAGGTGACTTTAAAGAGAATGAGACGATGCAAAATGAGGTTTAGAAGGTGCTTAAGGTTACTTTAAAGAGAATGAGACGATGCAAAATGAGGTTTAGAAGGTGCTTAAAGTGACTTTAAAGAGAATGAGACGATGCAAAATGGTGTTTAGAAGGTGCTTAAGGTGACTTTAAAGAGAATGAGACGATGCAAAATGGTGTTTAGAAGGTGCTTAAGGTTACTTTAAAGAGAATGAGACGATGCAAAATGAGGTTTAGAAGGTGCTTAAAGTGACTTTAAAGAGAATGAGACGATGCAAAATGGTGTTTAGAAGGTGCTTAAGGTGACTTTAAAGAGAATGAGACGATGCAAAATGAGGTTTAGAAGGTGCTTAAAAGTGACTTTAAAGAGAATGAGACGATGCAAAATGAGGTTTAGAAGGTGCTTAAGGTGACTTTAAAGAGAATGAGACGATGCAAAAATGGTGTTTAGAAGGTGCTTAAGGTGACTTTAAAGAGAATGAGACGATGCAAAATGGTGTTTAGAAGGTGCTTAAAGTGACTTTAAAGAGAATGAGACGATGCAAAATGGTGTTTAGAAGGTGCTTAAGGTGACTTTAAAGAGAATGAGACGATGCAAAATGAGGTTTAGAAGGTGCTTAAAGTGACTTTAAAGAGAATGAGACGATGCAAAATGAGGTTTAGAAGGTGCTTAAGGTGACTTTAAAGAGAATGAGACGATGCAAAAAGGTGTTTAGAAGGTGCTTAAAGTGACTTTAAAGAGAATGAGACGATGCAAAATGAGGTTTAGAAGGTGCTTAAAGTGACTTTAAAGAGAATGAGACGATGCAAAATGAGGTTTAGAAGGTGCTTAAGGTGACTTTAAAGAGAATGAGACGATGCAAAATGGTGTTAGAAGGTGCTTAAAGTGACTTTAAAGAGAATGAGACGATGCAAAATGAGGTTTAGAAGGTGCTTAAGGTGACTTTAAAGAGAATGAGACGATGCAAAATGGTGTTTAGAAGGTGCTTAAGGTTACTTTAAAGAGAATGAGACGATGCAAAATGAGGTTAGAAGGTGCTTAAGGTGACTTTAAAGAGAATGAGACGATGCAAAATGGTGTTTAGAAGGTGCTTAAGGTGACTTTAAAGAGAATGAGACGATGCAAAATGGTGTTTAGAAGGTGCTTAAAGTGACTTTAAAGAGAATGAGACGATGCAAAATGAGGTTTAGAAGGTGCTTAAGGTGACTTTAAAGAGAATGAGACGATGCAAAATGAGGTTTAGAAGGTGCTTAAGGTGACTTTAAAGAGAATGAGACGATGCAAAATGAGGTTTAGAAGGTGCTTAAGGTGACTTTAAAGAGAATGAGACGATGCAAAATGAGGTTTAGAAGGTGCTTAAGGTGACTTTAAAGAGAATGAGACGATGCAAAATGAGGTTTAGAAGGTGCTTAAGGTGACTTTAAAGAGAATGAGACGATGCAAAATGGTGTTTAGAAGGTGCTTAAGGTGACTTTAAAGAGAATGAGACGATGCAAAATGGTGTTTAGAAGGTGCTTAAGGTGACTTTAAAGAGAATGAGACGATGCAAAATGGTGTTTAGAAGGTGCTTAAAGTGACTTTAAAGAGAATGAGACGATGCAAAATGGTGTTTAGAAGGTGCTTAAAGTGACTTTAAAGAGAATGAGACGATGCAAAATGAAGTTTAGAAGGTGCTTAAGGTGACTTTAAAGAGAATGAGACGATGCAAAATGAGGTTTAGAAGGTGCTTAAGGTGACTTTAAGAGAATGAGACGATGCAAAATGGTGTTTAGAAGGTGCTTAAGGTGACTTTAAAGAGAATGAGACGATGCAAAATGAGGTTTAGAAGGTGCTTAAGGTGACTTTAAAGAGAATGAGACGATGCAAAATGGTGTTTTAGAAGGTGCTTAAGGTGACTTTAAAGAGAATGAGACGATGCAAAATGGTGTTTAGAAGGTGCTTAAGGTGACTTTAAAGAGAATGAGACGATGCAAAATGGTGTTTAGAAGGTGCTTAAGGTGACTTTAAAGAGAATGAGACGATGCAAAATGGTGTTTAGAAGGTGCTTAAGGTGACTTTAAAGAGAATGAGACGATGCAAAATGAGGTTTAGAAGGTGCTTAAGGTGACTTTAAAGAGAATGAGACGATGCAAAATGGTGTTTAGAAGGTGCTTAAGGTGACTTTAAAGAGAATGAGACGATGCAAAATGGTGTTTAGAAGGTGCTTAAAGTGACTTTTAAAGAGAATGAGACGATGCAAAATGGTGTTTAGAAGGTGCTTAAGGTGACTTTAAAGAGAATGAGACGATGCAAAATGAGGTTTAGAAGGTGCTTAAAGTGACTTTAAAGAGAATGAGACGATGCAAAATGAGGTTTAGAAGGTGCTTAAAGTGACTTTAAAGAGAATGAGACGATGCAAAATGGTGTTTAGAAGGTGCTTAAGGTGACTTTAAAAAGAATGAGACGATGCAAAATGGTGTTTAGAAGGTGCTTAAAGTGACTTTAAAGAGAATGAGACGATGCAAAATGAGGTTTAGAAGGTGCTTAAAGTGACTTTAAAGAGAATGAGACGATGCAAAATGGTGTTTAGAAGGTGCTTAAGGTGACTTTAAAGAGAATGAGACGATGCAAAATGGTGTTTAGAAGGTGCTTAAGGTGACTTTAAAGAGAATGAGACGATGCAAAATGAGGTTTAGAAGGTGCTTAAGGTGACTTTAAAGAGAATGAGACGATGCAAAATGGTGTTTAGAAGGTGCTTAGGGTTACTTTAAAGAGAATGAGACGATGCAAAATGGTGTTTAGAAGGTGCTTAAGGTGACTTTAAAGAGAATGAGACGATGCAAAATGAGGTTTAGAAGGTGCTTAAGGTGACTTTAAAGAGAATGAGACGATGCAAAATGGTGTTTAGAAGGTGCTTAAAGTGACTTTAAAGAGAATGAGACGATGCAAAATGGTGTTTAGAAGGTGCTTAATGTGACTTTAAAGAGAATGAGACGATGCAAAATGGTGTTTAGAAGGTGCTTAAGGTGACTTTAAAGAGAATGAGACGATGCAAAATGGTGTTTAGAAGGTGCTTAAGGTTACTTTAAAGAGAATGAGACGATGCAAAATGGTGTTTAGAAGGTGCTTAAAGTGACTTTAAAGAGAATGAGACGATGCAAAATGGTGTTTAGAAGGTGCTTAGGGTGACTTTAAAGAGAATGAGACGATGCAAAATGAGGTTTAGAAGGTGCTTAAAGTGACTTTAAAGAGAATGAGACGATGCAAAATAGGGTTTAGAAGGTGCTTAAAGTGACTTTAAAGAGAATGAGACGATGCAAAATGAGGTTTAGAAGGTGCTTAAGGTGACTTTAAAGAGAATGAGACGATGCAAAATGGTGTTTAGAAGGTGCTTAAGGTGACTTTAAAGAGAATGAGACGATGCAAAATGGTGTTTAGAAGGTGCTTAAGGTGACTTTAAAGAGAATGAGACGATGCAAAATGGTGTTTAGAAGGTGCTTAAAGTGACTTTAAAGAGAATGAGACGATGCAAAATGGTGTTTAGAAGGTGCTTAAGGTGACTTTAAAGAGAATGAGACGATGCAAAATGGTGTTTAGAAGGTGCTTAAAGTGACTTTAAAGAGAATGAGACGATGCAAAATGAGGTTTAGAAGGTGCTTAAGGTTACTTTAAAGAGAATGAGACGATGCAAAATGAGGTTTAGAAGGTGCTTAAAGTGACTTTAAAGAGAATGAGACGATGCAAAATGGTGTTTAGAAGGTGCTTAAAGTGACTTTAAAGAGAATGAGACGATGCAAAATGGTGTTTAGAAGGTGCTTAAGGTGACTTTAAAGAGAATGAGACGATGCAAAATGGTGTTTAGAAGGTGCTTAAGGTGACTTTAAAGAGAATGAGACGATGCAAAATGGTGTTTAGAAGGTGCTTAAGGTGACTTTAAAGAGAATGAGACGATGCAAAATGAGGTTTAGAAGGTGCTTAAAGTGACTTTAAAGAGAATGAGACGATGCAAAATGGTGTTTAGAAGGTGCTTAAGGTGACTTTAAAGAGAATGAGACGATGCAAAATGAGGTTTAGAAGGTGCTTAAGGTGACTTTAAAGAGAATGAGACGATGCAAAATGAGGTTTAGAAGGTGCTTAAGGTGACTTTAAAGAGAATGAGACGATGCAAAATGGTGTTTAGAAGGTGCTTAAGGTGACTTTAAAGAGAATGAGACGATGCAAAATGGTGTTTAGAAGGTGCTTAAAGTGACTTTAAAGAGAATGAGACGATGCAAAATGGTGTTTAGAAGGTGCTTAAAGTGACTTTAAAGAGAATGAGACGATGCAAAATGAGGTTTAGAAGGTGCTTAAGGTTACTTTAAAGAGAATGAGACGATGCAAAATGGTGTTTAGAAGGTGCTTAAAGTGACTTTAAAGAGAATGAGACGATGCAAAATGGTGTTTAGAAGGTGCTTAAAGTGACTTTAAAGAGAATGAGACGATGCAAAATGAGGTTTAGAAGGTGCTTAAGGTGACTTTAAAGAGAATGAGACGATGCAAAATGGTGTTTAGAAGGTGCTTAAGGTGACTTTAAAGAGAATGAGACGATGCAAAATGAGGTTTAGAAGGTGCTTAAAGTGACTTTAAAGAGAATGAGACGATGCAAAATGGTGTTTAGAAGGTGCTTAAGGTGACTTTAAAGAGAATGAGACGATGCAAAATGGTGTTTAGAAGGTGCTTAAGGTTACTTTAAAGAGAATGAGACGATGCAAAATGGTGTTTAGAAGGTGCTTAAAGTGACTTTAAAGAGAATGAGACGATGCAAAATGGTGTTTAGAAGGTGCTTAGGGTGACTTTAAAGAGAATGAGACGATGCAAAATGAGGTTTAGAAGGTGCTTAAAGTGACTTTAAAGAGAATGAGACGATGCAAAATGGTGTTTAGAAGGTGCTTAAGGTGACTTTAAAGAGAATGAGACGATGCAAAATGGTGTTTAGAAGGTGCTTAAAGTGACTTTAAAGAGAATGAGACGATGCAAAATGAGGTTTAGAAGGTGCTTAAGGTGACTTTAAAGAGAATGAGACGATGCAAAATGGTGTTTAGAAGGTGCTTAGGGTTACTTTAAAGAGAATGAGACGATGCAAAATGGTGTTTAGAAGGTGCTTAAGGTGACTTTAAAGAGAATGAGACGATGCAAAATGAGGTTTAGAAGGTGCTTAAGGTGACTTTAAAGAGAATGAGACGATGCAAAATGGTGTTTAGAAGGTGCTTAAAGTGACTTTAAAGAGAATGAGACGATGCAAAATGGTGTTTAGAAGGTGCTTAAAGTGACTTTAAAGAGAATGAGACGATGCAAAATGGTGTTTAGAAGGTGCTTAAGGTGACTTTAAAGAGAATGAGACGATGCAAAATGGTGTTTAGAAGGTGCTTAATGTTACTTTAAAGAGAATGAGACGATGCAAAATGGTGTTTAGAAGGTGCTTAAAGTGACTTTAAAGAGAATGAGACGATGCAAAATGGTGTTTAGAAGGTGCTTAGGGTGACTTTAAAGAGAATGAGACGATGCAAAATGAGGTTTAGAAGGTGCTTAAAGTGACTTTAAAGAGAATGAGACGATGCAAAATGGTGTTTAGAAGGTGCTTAAAGTGACTTTAAAGAGAATGAGACGATGCAAAATGAGGTTTAGAAGGTGCTTAAGGTGACTTTAAAGAGAATGAGACGATGCAAAATGGTGTTTAGAAGGTGCTTAAGGTGACTTTAAAGAGAATGAGACGATGCAAAATGGTGTTTAGAAGGTGCTTAAGGTGACTTTAAAGAGAATGAGACGATGCAAAATGGTGTTTAGAAGGTGCTTAAAGTGACTTTAAAGAGAATGAGACGATGCAAAATGGTGTTTAGAAGGTGCTTAAGGTGACTTTAAAGAGAATGAGACGATGCAAAATGGTGTTTAGAAGGTGCTTAAAGTGACTTTAAAGAGAATGAGACGATGCAAAATGAGGTTTAGAAGGTGCTTAAGGTTACTTTAAAGAGAATGAGACGATGCAAAATGAGGTTTAGAAGGTGCTTAAAGTGACTTTAAAGACAATGAGACGATGCAAAATGGTGTTTAGAAGGTGCTTAAAGTGACTTTAAAGAGAATGAGACGATGCAAAATGGTGTTTAGAAGGTGCTTAAGGTGACTTTAAAGAGAATGAGACGATGCAAAATGGTGTTTAGAAGGTGCTTAAGGTGACTTTAAAGAGAATGAGACGATGCAAAATGGTGTTTAGAAGGTGCTTAAGGTGACTTTAAAGAGAATGAGACGATGCAAAATGAGGTTTAGAAGGTGCTTAAAGTGACTTTAAAGAGAATGAGACGATGCAAAATGGTGTTTAGAAGGTGCTTAAGGTGACTTTAAAGAGAATGAGACGATGCAAAATGAGGTTTAGAAGGTGCTTAAGGTGACTTTAAAGAGAATGAGACGATGCAAAATGAGGTTTAGAAGGTGCTTAAGGTGACTTTAAAGAGAATGAGACGATGCAAAATGGTGTTTAGAAGGTGCTTAAGGTGACTTTAAAGAGAATGAGACGATGCAAAATGGTGTTTAGAAGGTGCTTAAAGTGACTTTAAAGAGAATGAGACGATGCAAAATGGTGTTTAGAAGGTGCTTAAAGTGACTTTAAAGAGAATGAGACGATGCAAAATGAGGTTTAGAAGGTGCTTAAGGTTACTTTAAAGAGAATGAGACGATGCAAAATGGTGTTTAGAAGGTGCTTAAAGTGACTTTAAAGAGAATGAGACGATGCAAAATGGTGTTTAGAAGGTGCTTAAAGTGACTTTAAAGAGAATGAGACGATGCAAAATGAGGTTTAGAAGGTGCTTAAGGTGACTTTAAAGAGAATGAGACGATGCAAAATGGTGTTTAGAAGGTGCTTAAGGTGACTTTAAAGAGAATGAGACGATGCAAAATGAGGTTTAGAAGGTGCTTAAAGTGACTTTAAAGAGAATGAGACGATGCAAAATGGTGTTTAGAAGGTGCTTAAGGTGACTTTAAAGAGAATGAGACGATGCAAAATGGTGTTTAGAAGGTGCTTAAGGTTACTTTAAAGAGAATGAGACGATGCAAAATGGTGTTTAGAAGGTGCTTAAAGTGACTTTAAAGAGAATGAGACGATGCAAAATGGTGTTTAGAAGGTGCTTAGGGTGACTTTAAAGAGAATGAGACGATGCAAAATGAGGTTTAGAAGGTGCTTAAAGTGACTTTAAAGAGAATGAGACGATGCAAAATGGTGTTTAGAAGGTGCTTAAAGTGACTTTAAAGAGAATGAGACGATGCAAAATGAGGTTTAGAAGGTGCTTAAGGTGACTTTAAAGAGAATGAGACGATGCAAAATGGTGTTTAGAAGGTGCTTAAGGTGACTTTAAAGAGAATGAGACGATGCAAAATTGTGTTTAGAAGGTGCTTAAGGTGACTTTAAAGAGAATGAGACGATGCAAAATGGTGTTTAGAAGGTGCTTAAAGTGACTTTAAAGAGAATGAGACGATGCAAAATGGTGTTTAGAAGGTGCTTAAGGTGACTTTAAAGAGAATGAGACGATGCAAAATGAGGTTTAGAAGGTGCTTAAAGTGACTTTAAAGAGAATGAGACGATGCAAAATGGTGTTTAGAAGGTGCTTAAGGTTACTTTAAAGAGAATGAGACGATGCAAAATGAGGTTTAGAAGGTGCTTAAAGTGACTTTAAAGAGAATGAGACGATGCAAAATGGTGTTTAGAAGGTGCTTAAAGTGACTTTAAAGAGAATGAGACGATGCAAAATGGTGTTTAGAAGGTGCTTAAGGTGACTTTAAAGAGAATGAGACGATGCAAAATGGTGTTTAGAAGGTGCTTAAGGTGACTTTAAAGAGAATGAGACGATGCAAAATGGTGTTTAGAAGGTGCTTAAGGTGACTTTAAAGAGAATGAGACGATGCAAAATGAGGTTTAGAAGGTGCTTAAAGTGACTTTAAAGAGAATGAGACGATGCAAAATGGTGTTTAGAAGGTGCTTAAGGTGACTTTAAAGAGAATGAGACGATGCAAAATGAGGTTTAGAAGGTGCTTAAGGTGACTTTAAAGAGAATGAGACGATGCAAAATGAGGTTTAGAAGGTGCTTAAGGTGACTTTAAAGAGAATGAGACGATGCAAAATGAGGTTTAGAAGGTGCTTAAGGTGACTTTAAAGAGAATGAGACGATGCAAAATGGTGTTTAGAAGGTGCTTAAGGTGACTTTAAAGAGAATGAGACGATGCAAAATGGTGTTTAGAAGGTGCTTAAGGTGACTTTAAAGAGAATGAGACGATGCAAAATGAGGTTTAGAAGGTGCTTAAGGTGACTTTAAAGAGAATGAGACGATGCAAAATGAGGTTTAGAAGGTGCTTAAGGTGACTTTAAAGAGAATGAGACGATGCAAAATGAGGTTTAGAAGGTGCTTAAAGTGACTTTAAAGAGAATGAGACGATGCAAAATGGTGTTTAGAAGGTGCTTAAGGTGACTTTAAAGAGAATGAGACGATGCAAAATGAGGTTTAGAAGGTGCTTAAAGTGACTTTAAAGAGAATGAGACGATGCAAAATGGTGTTTAGAAGGTGCTTAAGGTGACTTTAAAGAGAATGAGACGATGCAAAATGAGGTTTAGAAGGTGCTTAAGGTGACTTTAAAGAGAATGAGACGATGCAAAATGGTGTTTAGAAGGTGCTTAAAGTGACTTTAAAGAGAATGAGACGATGCAAAATGGTGTTTAGAAGGTGCTTAAAGTGACTTTAAAGGACGATGCAAAATGAGGTTTAGAAGGTGCTTAAAGTGACTTTAAAGAGAATGAGACGATGCAAAATGGTGTTTAGAAGGTGCTTAAGGTGACTTTAAAGAGAATGAGACGATGCAAAATGGTGTTTAGAAGGTGCTTAAGGTGACTTTAAAGAGAATGAGACGATGCAAAATGAGGTTTAGAAGGTGCTTAAAGTGACTTTAAAGAGAATGAGACGATGCAAAATGGTGTTTAGAAGGTGCTTAAAGTGACTTTAAAGAGAATGAGACGATGCAAAATGGTGTTTAGAAGGTGCTTAAGGTGACTTTAAAGAGAATGAGACGATGCAAAATGGTGTTTAGAAGGTGCTTAAAGTGACTTTAAAGAGAATGAGACGATGCAAAATGGTGTTTAGAAGGTGCTTAAGGTGACTTTAAAGAGAATGAGACGATGCAAAATGGTGTTTAGAAGGTGCTTAAGGTGACTTTAAAGAGAATGAGACGATGCAAAATGAGGTTTAGAAGGTGCTTAAGGTGACTTTAAAGAGAATGAGACGATGCAAAATGAGGTTTAGAAGGTGCTTAAGGTGACTTTAAAGAGAATGAGACGATGCAAAATGAGGTTTAGAAGGTGCTTAAAGTGACTTTAAAGAGAATGAGACGATGCAAAATGAGGTTTAGAAGGTGCTTAAAGTGACTTTAAAGAGAATGAGACGATGCAAAATGAGGTTTAGAAGGTGCTTAAAGTGACTTTAAAGAGAATGAGACGATGCAAAATGGTGTTTAGAAGGTGCTTAAAGTGACTTTAAAGAGAATGAGACGATGCAAAATGGTGTTTAGAAGGTGCTTAAAGTGACTTTAAAGAGAATGAGACGATGCAAAATGGTGTTTAGAAGGTGCTTAAGGTGACTTTAAAGAGAATGAGACGATGCAAAATGAGGTTTAGAAGGTGCTTAAAGTGACTTTAAAGAGAATGAGACGATGCAAAATGAGGTTTAGAAGGTGCTTAAAGTGACTTTAAAGAGAATGAGACGATGCAAAATGTTGTTTAGAAGGTGCTTAAAGTGACTTTAAAGAGAATGAGACGATGCAAAATGGTGTTTAGAAGGTGCTTAAGGTGACTTTAAAGAGAATGAGACGATGCAAAATGAGGTTTAGAAGGTGCTTAAGGTGACTTTAAAGAGAATGAGACGATGCAAAATGGTGTTTAGAAGGTGCTTAAAGTGACTTTAAAGAGAATGAGA
This sequence comes from Anopheles coustani, assembly GCF_943734705.1. Lineage (NCBI taxonomy): Eukaryota > Metazoa > Arthropoda > Insecta > Diptera > Culicidae > Anopheles > Anopheles coustani. The sequence continues at coordinate 17,123 of NW_026525339.1, forward strand.
CGATGCAAAATGGTGTTTAGAAGGTGCTTAAGGTGACTTTAAAGAGAATGAGACGATGCAAAATGGTGTTTAGAAGGTGCTTAAGGTGACTTTAAAGAGAATGAGACGATGCAAAATGAGGTTTAGAAGGTGCTTAAGGTGACTTTAAAGAGAATGAGACGATGCAAAATGAGGTTTAGAAGGTGCTTAAAGTGACTTTAAAGAGAATGAGACGATGCAAAATGGTGTTTAGAAGGTGCTTAAAGTGACTTTAAAGAGAATGAGACGATGCAAAATGGTGTTTAGAAGGTGCTTAAGGTGACTTTAAAGAGAATGAGACGATGCAAAATGGTGTTTAGAAGGTGCTTAAGGTTACTTTAAAGAGAATGAGACGATGCAAAATGGTGTTTAGAAGGTGCTTAAAGTGACTTTAAAGAGAATGAGACGATGCAAAATGAGGTTTAGAAGGTGCTTAAAGTGACTTTAAAGAGAATGAGACGATGCAAAATGGTGTTTAGAAGGTGCTTAAAGTGACTTTAAAGAGAATGAGACGATGCAAAATGGTGTATAGAAGGTGCTTAAGGTGACTTTAAAGAGAATGAGACGATGCAAAATGAGGTTTAGAAGGTGCTTAAGGTGACTTTAAAGAGAATGAGACGATGCAAAAGGAGGTTTAGAAGGTGCTTAAAGTGACTTTAAAGAGAATGAGACGATGCAAAATGGTGTTTAGAAGGTGCTTAAAGTGACTTTAAAGAGAATGAGACGATGCAAAATGAGGTTTAGAAGGTGCTTAAAGTGACTTTAAAGAGAATGAGACGATGCAAAATGATGTTTAGAAGGTGCTTAAAGTGACTTTAAAGAGAATGAGACGATGCAAAATGGTGTTTAGAAGGTGCTTAAGGTGACTTTAAAGAGAATGAGACGATGCAAAATGGTGTTTAGAAGGTGCTTAAGGTGACTTTAAAGAGAATGAGACGATGCAAAATGAGGTTTAGAAGGTGCTTAAAGTGACTTTAAAGAGAATGAGACGATGCAAAATGGTGTTTAGAAGGTGCTTAATGTGACTTTAAAGAGAATGAGACGATGCAAAATGGTGTTTAGAAGGTGCTTAAGGTGACTTTAAAGAGAATGAGACGATGCAAAATGGTGTTTAGAAGGTGCTTAAGGTGACTTTAAAGAGAATGAGACGATGCAAAATGAGGTTTAGAAGGTGCTTAAGGTGACTTTAAAGAGAATGAGACGATGCAAAATGGTGTTTAGAAGGTGCTTAAAGTGACTTTAAAGAGAATGAGACGATGCAAAATGGTGTTTAGAAGGTGCTTAAGGTGACTTTAAAGAGAATGAGACGATGCAAAATGGTGTTTAGAAGGTGCTTAAGGTGACTTTAAAGAGAATGAGACGATGCAAAATGAGGTTTAGAAGGTGCTTAAAGTGACTTTAAAGAGAATGAGACGATGCAAAATGAGGTTTAGAAGGTGCTTAAAGTGACTTTAAAGAGAATGAGACGATGCAAAATGATGTTTAGAAGGTGCTTAAGGTGACTTTAAAGAGAATGCGACGATGCAAAATGGTGTTTAGAAGGTGCTTAAAGTGACTTTAAAGAGAATGAGACGATGCAAAATGGTGTTTAGAAGGTGCTTAAGGTGACTTTAAAGAGAATGAGACGATGCAAAATGGTGTTTAGAAGGTGCTTAGGGTGACTTTAAAGAGAATGAGACGATGCAAAATGAGGTTTAGAAGGTGCTTAAGGTGACTTTAAAGAGAATGAGACGATGCAAAATGAGGTTTAGAAGGTGCTTAAAGTGACTTTAAAGAGAATGAGACGATGCAAAATGAGGTTTAGAAGGTGCTTAAGGTGACTTTAAAGAGAATGAGACGATGCAAAATGGTGTTTAGAAGGTGCTTAAAGTGACTTTAAAGAGAATGAGACGATGCAAAATGGTGTTTAGAAGGTGCTTAAGGTGACTTTAAAGAGAATGAGACGATGCAAAATGAGGTTTAGAAGGTGCTTAAGGTGACTTTAAAGAGAATGAGACGATGCAAAATTAGGTTTAGAAGGTGCTTAAGGTGACTTTAAAGAGAATGAGACGATGCAAAATGGTGTTTAGAAGGTGCTTAAGGTGACTTTAAAGAGAATGAGACGATGCAAAATGAGGTTTAGAAGGTGCTTAAAGTGACTTTAAAGAGAATGAGACGATGCAAAATGAGGTTTAGAAGGTGCTTAAGGTGACTTTAAAGAGAATGAGACGATGCAAAATGAGGTTTAGAAGGTGCTTAAGGTGACTTTAAAGAGAATGAGACGATGCAAAATGGTGTTTAGAAGGTGCTTAAGGTGACTTTAAAGAGAATGAGACGATGCAAAATGGTGTTTAGAAGGTGCTTAAGGTGACTTTAAAGAGAATGAGACGATGCAAAATGAGGTTTAGAAGGTGCTTAAAGTGACTTTAAAGAGAATGAGACGATGCAAAATGGTGTTTAGAAGGTGCTTAAAGTGACTTTAAAGAGAATGAGACGATGCAAAATGGTGTTTAGAAGGTGCTTAAGGTGACTTTAAAGAGAATGAGACGATGCAAAATGGTGTTTAGAAGGTGTTTAAAGTGACTTTAAAGAGAATGAGACGATGCAAAATGGTGTTTAGAAGGTGCTTAAGGTGACTTTAAAGAGAATGAGACGATGCAAAATGGTGTTTAGAAGGTGCTTAAGGTGACTTTAAAGAGAATGAGACGATGCAAAATGAGGTTTAGAAGGTGCTTAAGGTGACTTTAAAGAGAATGAGACGATGCAAAATGAGGTTTAGAAGGTGCTTAAGGTGACTTTAAAGAGAATGAGACGATGCAAAATGAGGTTTAGAAGGTGCTTAAAGTGACTTTAAAGAGAATGAGACGATGCAAAATGAGGTTTAGAAGGTGCTTAAAGTGACTTTAAAGAGAATGAGACGATGCAAAATGAGGTTTAGAAGGTGCTTAAAGTGACTTTAAAGAGAATGAGACGATGCAAAATGGTGTTTAGAAGGTGCTTAAAGTGACTTTAAAGAGAATGAGACGATGCAAAATGGTGTTTAGAAGGTGCTTAAAGTGACTTTAAAGAGAATGAGACGATGCAAAATGGTGTTTAGAAGGTGCTTAAGGTGACTTTAAAGAGAATGAGACGATGCAAAATGGTGTTTAGAAGGTGCTTAAAGTGACTTTAAAGAGAATGAGACGATGCAAAATGAGGTTTAGAAGGTGCTTAAAGTGACTTTAAAGAGAATGAGACGATGCAAAATGGTGTTTAGAAGGTGCTTAAAGTGACTTTAAAGAGAATGAGACGATGCAAAATGGTGTTTAGAAGGTGCTTAAGGTGACTTTAAAGAGAATGAGACGATGCAAAATGAGGTTTAGAAGGTGCTTAAGGTGACTTTAAAGAGAATGAGACGATGCAAAATGGTGTTTAGAAGGTGCTTAAAGTGACTTTAAAGAGAATGAGACGATGCAAAATGGTGTTTAGAAGGTGCTTAAGGTGACTTTAAAGAGAATGAGACGATGCAAAATGGTGTTTAGAAGGTGCTTAAGGTGACTTTAAAGAGAATGAGACGATGCAAAATGAGGTTTAGAAGGTGCTTAAGGTGACTTTAAAGAGAATGAGACGATGCAAAATGAGGTTTAGAAGGTGCTTAAAGTGACTTTAAAGAGAATGAGACGATGCAAAATGGTGTTTAGAAGGTGCTTAAAGTGACTTTAAAGAGAATGAGACGATGCAAAATGGTGTTTAGAAGGTGCTTAAGGTGACTTTAAAGAGAATGAGACGATGCAAAATGGTGTTTAGAAGGTGCTTAAGGTTACTTTAAAGAGAATGAGACGATGCAAAATGGTGTTTAGAAGGAGCTTAAAGTGACTTTAAAGAGAATGAGACGATGCAAAATGGTGTTTAGAAGGTGCTTAAGGTGACTTTAAAGAGAATGAGACGATGCAAAATGAGGTTTAGAAGGTGCTTAAGGTGACTTTAAAGAGAATGAGACGATGCAAAATTAGGTTTAGAAGGTGCTTAAGGTGACTTTAAAGAGAATGAGACGATGCAAAATGGTGTTTAGAAGGTGCTTAAGGTGACTTTAAAGAGAATGAGACGATGCAAAATGAGGTTTAGAAGGTGCTTAAAGTGACTTTAAAGAGAATGAGACGATGCAAAATGAGGTTTAGAAGGTGCTTAAGGTGACTTTAAAGAGAATGAGACGATGCAAAATGAGGTTTAGAAGGTGCTTAAGGTGACTTTAAAGAGAATGAGACGATGCAAAATGGTGTTTAGAAGGTGCTTAAGGTGACTTTAAAGAGAATGAGACGATGCAAAATGGTGTTTAGAAGGTGCTTAAGGTGACTTTAAAGAGAATGAGACGATGCAAAATGAGGTTTAGAAGGTGCTTAAAGTGACTTTAAAGAGAATGAGACGATGCAAAATGGTGTTTAGAAGGTGCTTAAAGTGACTTTAAAGAGAATGAGACGATGCAAAATGGTGTTTAGAAGGTGCTTAAGGTGACTTTAAAGAGAATGAGACGATGCAAAATGGTGTTTAGAAGGTGCTTAAAGTGACTTTAAAGAGAATGAGACGATGCAAAATGGTGTTTAGAAGGTGCTTAAGGTGACTTTAAAGAGAATGAGACGATGCAAAATGGTGTTTAGAAGGTGCTTAAGGTGACTTTAAAGAGAATGAGACGATGCAAAATGAGGTTTAGAAGGTGCTTAAGGTGACTTTAAAGAGAATGAGACGATGCAAAATGAGGTTTAGAAGGTGCTTAAGGTGACTTTAAAGAGAATGAGACGATGCAAAATGAGGTTTAGAAGGTGCTTAAAGTGACTTTAAAGAGAATGAGACGATGCAAAATGAGGTTTAGAAGGTGCTTAAAGTGACTTTAAAGAGAATGAGACGATGCAAAATGAGGTTTAGAAGGTGCTTAAAGTGACTTTAAAGAGAATGAGACGATGCAAAATGGTGTTTAGAAGGTGCTTAAAGTGACTTTAAAGAGAATGAGACGATGCAAAATGGTGTTTAGAAGGTGCTTAAAGTGACTTTAAAGAGAATGAGACGATGCAAAATGGTGTTTAGAAGGTGCTTAAGGTGACTTTAAAGAGAATGAGACGATGCAAAATGAGGTTTAGAAGGTGCTTAAAGTGACTTTAAAGAGAATGAGACGATGCAAAATGAGGTTTAGAAGGTGCTTAAAGTGACTTTAAAGAGAATGAGACGATGCAAAATGGTGTTTAGAAGGTGCTTAAAGTGACTTTAAAGAGAATGAGACGATGCAAAATGGTGTTTAGAAGGTGCTTAAGGTGACTTTAAAGAGAATGAGACGATGCAAAATGAGGTTTAGAAGGTGCTTAAGGTGACTTTAAAGAGAATGAGACGATGCAAAATGGTGTTTAGAAGGTGCTTAAAGTGACTTTAAAGAGAATGAGACGATGCAAAATGGTGTTTAGAAGGTGCTTAAGGTGACTTTAAAGAGAATGAGACGATGCAAAATGGTGTTTAGAAGGTGCTTAAGGTGACTTTAAAGAGAATGAGACGATGCAAAATGAGGTTTAGAAGGTGCTTAAGGTGACTTTAAAGAGAATGAGACGATGCAAAATGAGGTTTAGAAGGTGCTTAAAGTGACTTTAAAGAGAATGAGACGATGCAAAATGGTGTTTAGAAGGTGCTTAAAGTGACTTTAAAGAGAATGAGACGATGCAAAATGGTGTTTAGAAGGTGCTTAAGGTGACTTTAAAGAGAATGAGACGATGCAAAATGGTGTTTAGAAGGTGCTTAAGGTTACTTTAAAGAGAATGAGACGATGCAAAATGGTGTTTAGAAGGTGCTTAAAGTGACTTTAAAGAGAATGAGACGATGCAAAATGAGGTTTAGAAGGTGCTTAAAGTGACTTTAAAGAGAATGAGACGATGCAAAATGGTGTTTAGAAGGTGCTTAAAGTGACTTTAAAGAGAATGAGACGATGCAAAATGGTGTATAGAAGGTGCTTAAGGTGACTTTAAAGAGAATGAGACGATGCAAAATGAGGTTTAGAAGGTGCTTAAGGTGACTTTAAAGAGAATGAGACGATGCAAAAGGAGGTTTAGAAGGTGCTTAAAGTGACTTTAAAGAGAATGAGACGATGCAAAATGGTGTTTAGAAGGTGCTTAAAGTGACTTTAAAGAGAATGAGACGATGCAAAATGAGGTTTAGAAGGTGCTTAAAGTGACTTTAAAGAGAATGAGACGATGCAAAATGATGTTTAGAAGGTGCTTAAAGTGACTTTAAAGAGAATGAGACGATGCAAAATGGTGTTTAGAAGGTGCTTAAGGTGACTTTAAAGAGAATGAGACGATGCAAAATGGTGTTTAGAAGGTGCTTAAGGTGACTTTAAAGAGAATGAGACGATGCAAAATGAGGTTTAGAAGGTGCTTAAAGTGACTTTAAAGAGAATGAGACGATGCAAAATGGTGTTTAGAAGGTGCTTAAGGTGACTTTAAAGAGAATGAGACGATGCAAAATGGTGTTTAGAAGGTGCTTAAGGTGACTTTAAAGAGAATGAGACGATGCAAAATGGTGTTTAGAAGGTGCTTAAGGTGACTTTAAAGAGAATGAGACGATGCAAAATGAGGTTTAGAAGGTGGTTAAGGTGACTTTAAAGAGAATGAGACGATGCAAAATGGTGTTTAGAAGGTGCTTAAAGTGACTTTAAAGAGAATGAGACGATGCAAAATGGTGTTTAGAAGGTGCTTAAGGTGACTTTAAAGAGAATGAGACGATGCAAAATGGTGTTTAGAAGGTGCTTAAGGTGACTTTAAAGAGAATGAGACGATGCAAAATGAGGTTTAGAAGGTGCTTAAAGTGACTTTAAAGAGAATGAGACGATGCAAAATGAGGTTTAGAAGGTGCTTAAAGTGACTTTAAAGAGAATGAGACGATGCAAAATGGTGTTTAGAAGGTGCTTAAGGTGACTTTAAAGAGAATGCGACGATGCAAAATGGTGTTTAGAAGGTGCTTAAAGTGACTTTAAAGAGAATGAGACGATGCAAAATGGTGTTTAGAAGGTGCTTAAGGTGACTTTAAAGAGAATGAGACGATGCAAAATGGTGTTTAGAAGGTGCTTAGGGTGACTTTAAAGAGAATGAGACGATGCAAAATGAGGTTTAGAAGGTGCTTAAGGTGACTTTAAAGAGAATGAGACGATGCAAAATGAGGTTTAGAAGGTGCTTAAAGTGACTTTAAAGAGAATGAGACGATGCAAAATGAGGTTTAGAAGGTGCTTAAAGTGACTTTAAAGAGAATGAGACGATGCAAAATGAGGTTTAGAAGGTGCTTAAAGTGACTTTAAAGAGAATGAGACGATGCAAAATGGTGTTTAGAAGGTGCTTAAAGTGACTTTAAAGAGAATGAGACGATGCAAAATGGTGTTTAGAAGGTGCTTAAAGTGACTTTAAAGAGAATGAGACGATGCAAAATGAGGTTTAGAAGGTGCTTAAAGTGACTTTAAAGAGAATGAGACGATGCAAAATGAGGTTTAGAAGGTGCTTAAAGTGACTTTAAAGAGAATGAGACGATGCAAAATGGTGTTTAGAAGGTGCTTAAAGTGACTTTAAAGAGAATGAGACGATGCAAAATGGTGTTTAGAAGGTGCTTAAGGTGACTTTAAAGAGAATGAGACGATGCAAAATGGTGTTTAGAAGGTGCTTAAGGTTACTTTAAAGAGAATGAGACGATGCAAAATGGTGTTTAGAAGGTGCTTAAGGTGACTTTAAAGAGAATGAGACGATGCAAAAGGGTGTTTAGAAGGTGCTTAAAGTGACTTTAAAGAGAATGAGACGATGCAAAATGGTGTTTAGAAGGTGCTTAAGGTGACTTTAAAGAGAATGAGACGATGCAAAATGAGGTTTAGAAGGTGCTTAAGGTGACTTTAAAGAGAATGAGACGATGCAAAATGGTGTTTAGAAGGTGCTTAAGGTGACTTTAAAGAGAATGAGACGATGCAAAATGAGGTTTAGAAGGTGCTTAAGGTGACTTTAAAGAGAATGAGACGATGCAAAATGAGGTTTAGAAGGTGCTTAAAGTGACTTTAAAGAGAATGAGACGATGCAAAATGGTGTTTAGAAGGTGCTTAAAGTGACTTTAAAGAGAATGAGACGATGCAAAACGGTGTTTAGAAGGTGCTTAAGGTGACTTTAAAGAGAATGAGACGATGCAAAATGGTGTTTAGAAGGTGCTTAAGGTGACTTTAAAGAGAATGAGACGATGCAAAATGAGGTTTAGAAGGTGCTTAAGGTGACTTTAAAGAGAATGAGACGATGCAAAATGAGGTTTAGAAGGTGCTTAAGGTGACTTTAAAGAGAATGAGACGATGCAAAATGAGGTTTAGAAGGTGCTTAAGGTTACTTTAAAGAGAATGAGACGATGCAAAATGAGGTTTAGAAGGTGCTTAAAGTGACTTTAAAGAGAATGAGACGATGCAAAATGGTGTTTAGAAGGTGCTTAAGGTGACTTTAAAGAGAATGAGACGATGCAAAATGGTGTTTAGAAGGTGCTTAAAGTGACTTTAAAGAGAATGAGACGATGCAAAATGGTGTTTAGAAGGTGCTTAAGGTGACTTTAAAGAGAATGAGACGATGCAAAATGGTGTTTAGAAGGTGCTTAAGGTGACTTTAAAGAGAATGAGACGATGCAAAATGGTGTTTAGAAGGTGCTTAAAGTGACTTTAAAGAGAATGAGACGATGCAAAATGGTGTTTAGAAGGTGCTTAAGGTGACTTTAAAGAGAATGAGACGATGCAAAATGGTGTTTAGAAGGTGCTTAAGGTGACTTTAAAGAGAATGAGACGATGCAAAATGGTGTTTAGAAGGTGCTTAAGGTGACTTTAAAGAGAATGAGACGATGCAAAATGAGGTTTAGAAGGTGCTTAAGGTGACTTTAAAGAGAATGAGACGATGCAAAATGAGGTTTAGAAGGTGCTTAAGGTGACTTTAAAGAGAATGAGACGATGCAAAATGAGGTTTAGAAGGTGCTTAAGGTGACTTTAAAGAGAATGAGACGATGCAAAATGGTGTTTAGAAGGTGCTTAAGGTTACTTTAAAGAGAATGAGACGATGCAAAATGAGGTTTAGAAGGTGCTTATGGTGACTTTAAAGAGAATGAGACGATGCAAAATGAGGTTTAGAAGGTGCTTAAGGTGACTTTAAAGAGAATGAGACGATGCAAAATGGTGTTTAGAAGGTGCTTAAGGTGACTTTAAAGAGAATGAGACGATGCAAAATGGTGTTTAGAAGGTGCTTAAGGTGACTTTAAAGAGAATGAGACGATGCAAAAGGGTGTTTAGAAGGTGCTTAAAGTGACTTTAAAGAGAATGAGACGATGCAAAATGGTGTTTAGAAGGTGCTTAAAGTGACTTTAAAGAGAATGAGACGATGCAAAATGGTGTTTAGAAGGTGCTTAAGGTGACTTTAAAGAGAATGAGACGGTGCAAAATGAGGTTTAGAAGGTGCTTAAAGTGACTTTAAAGAGAATGAGACGATGCAAAATGAGGTTTAGAAGGTGCTTAAAGTGACTTTAAAGAGAATGAGACGATGCAAAATGGTGTTTAGAAGGTGCTTAAGGTGACTTTAAAGAGAATGAGACGATGCAAAATGAGGTTTAGAAGGTGCTTAAGGTGACTTTAAAGAGAATGAGACGATGCAAAATGGTGTTTAGAAGGTGCTTAAGGTGACTTTAAAGAGAATGAGACGATGCAAAATGAGGTTTAGAAGGTGCTTAAGGTGACTTTAAAGAGAATGAGACGATGCAAAATGAGGTTTAGAAGGTGCTTAAAGTGACTTTAAAGAGAATGAGACGATGCAAAATAGTGTTTAGAAGGTGCTTAAGGTGACTTTAAAGAGAATGAGACGATGCAAAATGAGGTTTAGAAGGTGCTTAAGGTGACTTTAAAGAGAATGAGACGATGCAAAATGGTGTTTAGAAGGTGCTTAAAGTGACTTTAAAGAGAATGAGACGATGCAAAATGAGGTTTAGAAGGTGCTTAAGGTTACTTTAAAGAGAATGAGACGATGCAAAATGAGGTTTAGAAGGTGCTTAAAGTGACTTTAAAGAGAATGAGACGATGCAAAATGGTGTTTAGAAGGTGCTTAAGGTTACTTTAAAGAGAATGAGACGATGCAAAATGAGGTTTAGAAGGTGCTTAAGGTGACTTTAAAGAGAATGAGACGATGCAAAATGGTGTTTAGAAGGTGCTTAAGGTGACTTTAAAGAGAATGAGACGATGCAAAATGAGGTTTAGAAGGTGCTTAAAGTGACTTTAAAGAGAATGAGACGATGCAAAATGGT
>NW_026525340.1:0-27136 GCF_943734705.1 Anopheles coustani
CTTTAAAGTCACTTTAAGCACCTTCTAAACACCATTTTGCATCGTCTCATTCTCTTTAAAAACACTTTAAGCACCTTCTAAACACCATTTTGCATCGTCTCATTCTCTTTAAAGTCACTTTAAGCACCTTCTAAACCTCATTTTGCATCGTCTCATTCTCTTTAAAGTCACCTTAAGCACCTTCTAAACACCATTTTGCATCGTCTCATTCTCTTTAAAGTCACTTTAAGCACCTTCTAAACCTCATTTTGCATCGTCTCATTCTCTTTAAAGTCACTTTAAGCACCTTCTAAACACCATTTTGCATCGTCTCATTCTCTTTAAAGTCACTTTAGGCACCTTCTAAACACCATTTTGCATCGTCTCATTCTCTTTAAAGTCACTTTAAGCACCTTCTAAACCTCATTTTGCATCGTCTCATTCTCTTTAAAGTCACCTTAAGCACCTTCTAAACACCATTTTGCATCGTCTCATTCTCTTTAAAGTCACTTTAACCACCTTCTAAACCTCATTTTGCATCGTCTCATTCTCTTTAAAGTCACTTTAAGCACCTTCTAAACCTCATTTTGCATCGTCTCATTCTCTTTAAAGTCACTTTAAGCACCTTCTAAACACCATTTTGCATCGTCTCATTCTCTTTAAAGTCACCTTAAGCACCTTCTAAACACCATTTTGCATCGTCTCATTCTCTTTAAAGTCACTTTAAGCACCTTCTAAACACCATTTTGCATCGTCTCATTCTCTTTAAAGTCACTTTAAGCACCTTCTAAACACCATTTTGCATCGTCTCATTCTCTTTAAAGTCACTTTAAGCACCTTCTAAACCTCATTTTGCATCGTCTCATTCTCTTTAAAGTCACCTTAAGCACCTTCTAAACACCATTTTGCATCGTCTCATTCTCTTTAAAGTCACTTTAAGCACCTTCTAAACACCATTTTGCATCGTCTCATTCTCTTTAAAGTCACTTTAAGCACCTTCTAAACACCATTTTGCATCGTCTCATTCTCTTTAAAGTCACTTTAAGCACCTTCTAAACCTCATTTTGCATCGTCTCATTCTCTTTAAAGTCACTTTAAGCACCTTCTAAACCTCATTTTGCATCGTCTCATTCTCTTTAAAGTCACCTTAAGCACCTTCTAAACACCATTTTGCATCGTCTCATTCTCTTTAAAGTCACTTTAAGCACCTTCTAAACACCATTTTGCATCGTCTCATTCTCTTTAAAGTCACCTTAAGCACCTTCTAAACACCATTTTGCATCGTCTCATTCTCTTTAAAGTCACCTTAAGCACCTTCTAAACACCATTTTGCATCGTCTCATTCTCTTTAAAGTCACTTTAAGCACCTTCTAAACCTCATTTTGCATCGTCTCATTCTCTTTAAAGTCACCTTAAGCACCTTCTAAACACCATTTTGCATCGTCTCATTCTCTTTAAAGTCACTTTAAGCACCTTCTAAACACCATTTTGCATCGTCTCATTCTCTTTAAAGTCACTTTAAGCACCTTCTAAACACCATTTTGCATCGTCTCATTCTCTTTAAAGTCACTTTAAGCACCTTCTAAACACCATTTTGCATCGTCTCATTCTCTTTAAAGTCACTTTAAGCACCTTCTAAACACCATTTTGTATCGTCTCATTCTCTTTAAAGTCACTTTAAGCACCTTCTAAACACCATTTTGCATCGTCTCATTCTCTTTAAAGTCACTTTAAGCACCTTCTAAACCTCATTTTGCATCGTCTCATTCTCTTTAAAGTCACTTTAAGCACCTTCTAAACACCATTTTGCATCGTCTCATTCTCTTTAAAGTCACCTTAAGCACCTTCTAAACACCATTTTGCATCGTCTCATTCTCTTTAAAGTCACTTTAAGCACCTTCTAAACTAGTGATGAGAAAACTCCAAAATTTCAGGAGCAGATCAGATCATTTGCTCTCAGTCAAAGATCGGATCAGATCAGAAGAGCATAATCGTACTCCAATGCCATGCCGCTACGGGTGATGGCGTCACTAGGATCATAATGGAGCAGATCAGATCACATCGCCATAGGCCCGCCGGCAAAGAGCATATTGGATCAGATCAGAACACATCGCCTTACCGCTACGGGTAATGGCGTCACTTGGATCATAATGGAGCAGATCAGATCACATTGCCATAGGTCTACAGGTAAAGAGCATATTGGATCAGATCAGAACACATCGCCATACCGCTACGGGTAATGGCGTCACTAGGATCATAATGGAGCAGATCAGATCACATCGCCATAGGTCTGCCGGCAAAGAGCGTATTGGATCAGATCAGAACACATCGCCATAGCGCTACGGGTAATGGCGTCACTAGGATCATAATGGAGCATTTGCTCTCATATTTTCGGATCAGATCAGATCATATAATCAAGAGAGCAGATCGGATCATAAGAAGCTATTCCTTCTTCTCATCACTATTCTAAACCTCATTTTGCATCGTCTCATTCTCTTTAAAGTCACTTTAAGCACCTTCTAAACCTCATTTTGCATCGTCTCATTCTCTTTAAAGTCACCTTAAGCACCTTCTAAACACCATTTTGCATCGTCTCATTCTCTTTAAAGTCACTTTAAGCACCTTCTAAACCTCATTTTGCATCGTCTCATTCTCTTTAAAGTCACTTTAAGCACCTTCTAAACCTCATTTTGCATCGTCTCATTCTCTTTAAAGTCACTTTAAGCACCTTCTAAACCTCATTTTGCATCGTCTCATTCTCTTTAAAGTCACCTTAAGCACCTTCTAAACCTCATTTTGCATCGTCTCATTCTCTTTAAAGTCACCTTAAGCACCTTCTAAACCTCATTTTGCATCGTCTCATTCTCTTTAAAGTCACTTTAAGCACCTTCTAAACACCATTTTGCATCGTCTCATTCTCTTTAAAGTCACTTTAAGCACCTTCTAAACACCATTTTGCATCGTCTCATTCTCTTTAAAGTCACTTTAAGCACCTTCTAAACCTCATTTTGCATCGTCTCATTCTCTTTAAAGTCACTTTAAGCACCTTCTAAACACCATTTTGCATCGTCTCATTCTCTTTAAAGTCACCTTAAGCACCTTCTAAACACCATTTTGCATCGTCTCATTCTCTTTAAAGTCACTTTAAGCACCTTCTAAACACCATTTTGCATCGTCTCATTCTCTTTAAAGTCACTTTATGCACCTTCTAAACACCATTTTGCATCGTCTCATTCTCTTTAAAGTCACCTTAAGCACCTTCTAAACACCATTTTGCATCGTCTCATTCTCTTTAAAGTCACTTTAAGCACCTTCTAAACACCATTTTGCATCGTCTCATTCTCTTTAAAGTCACTTTAAGCACCTTCTTAACCTCATTTTGCATCGTCTCATTCTCTTTAAAGTCACTTTAAGCACCTTCTAAACCTCATTTTGCATCGTCTCATTCTCTTTAAAGTCACTTTAAGCACCTTCTAAACCTCATTTTGCATCGTCTCATTCTCTTTAAAGTCACCTTAAGCACCTTCTAAACCTCATTTTGCATCGTCTCATTCTCTTTAAAGTCACCTTAAGCACCTTCTAAACCTCATTTTGCATCGTCTCATTCTCTTTAAAGTCACTTTAAGCACCTTCTAAACCTCATTTTGCATCGTCTCATTCTCTTTAAAGTCACCTTAAGCACCTTCTAAACACCATTTTGCATCGTCTCATTCTCTTTAAAGTCACTTTAAGCACCTTCTAAACCTCATTTTGCATCGTCTCATTCTCTTTAAAGTCACCTTAAGCACCTTCTAAACCTCATTTTGCATCGTCTCATTCTCTTTAAAGTCACTTTAAGCACCTTCTAAACACCATTTTGCATCGTCTCATTCTCTTTAAAGTCACTTTAAGCACCTTCTAAACCTCATTTTGCATCGTCTCATTCTCTTTAAAGTCACCTTAAGCACCTTCTAAACCTCATTTTGCATCGTCTCATTCTCTTTAAAGTCACTTTAAGCACCTTCTAAACCTCATTTTGCATCGTCTCATTCTCTTTAAAGTCACTTTAAGCACCTTCTAAACACCATTTTGCATCGTCTCATTCTCTTTAAAGTCACTTTAAGCACCTTCTAAACCTCATTTTGCATCGTCTCATTCTCTTTAAAGTCACTTTAAGCACCTTCTAAACACCATTTTGCATCGTCTCATTCTCTTTAAAGTCACTTTAAGCACCTTCTAAACCTCATTTTGCATCGTCTCATTCTCTTTAAAGTCACTTTAAGCACCTTCTAAACCTCATTTTGCATCGTCTCATTCTCTTTAAAGTCACCTTAAGCACCTTCTAAACACCATTTTGCATCGTCTCATTCTCTTTAAAGTCACTTTAAGCACCTTCTAAACCTCATTTTGCATCGTCTCATTCTCTTTAAAGTCACTTTAAGCACCTTCTAAACCTCATTTTGCATCGTCTCATTCTCTTTAAAGTCACCTTAAGCACCTTCTAAACACCATTTTGCATCGTCTCATTCTCTTTAAAGTCACTTTAAGCACCTTCTAAACCTCATTTTGCATCGTCTCATTCTCTTTAAAGTCACTTTAAGCACCTTCTAAACCTCATTTTGCATCGTCTAATTCTCTTTAAAGTCACCTTAAGCACCTTCTAAACCTCATTTTGCATCGTCTCATTCTCTTTAAAGTCACTTTAAGCACCTTCTAAACCTCATTTTGCATCGTCTCATTCTCTTTAAAGTCACTTTAAGCACCTTCTAAACCTCATTTTGCATCGTCTCATTCTCTTTAAAGTCACCTTAAGCACCTTCTAAACCTCATTTTGCATCGTCTCATTCTCTTTAAAGTCACCTTAAGCACCTTCTAAACACCATTTTGCATCGTCTCATTCTCTTTAAAGTCACATTAAGCACCTTCTAAACCTCATTTTGCATCGTCTCATTCTCTTTAAAGTCACCTTAAGCACCTTCTAAACCTCATTTTGCATCGTCTCATTCTCTTTAAAGTCACCTTAAGCACCTTCTAAACCTCATTTTGCATCGTCTCATTCTCTTTAAAGTCACCTTAAGCACCTTCTAAACCTCATTTTGCATCGTCTCATTCTCTTTAAAGTCACCTTAAGCACCTTCTAAACACCATTTTGCATCGTCTCATTCTCTTTAAAGTCACCTTAAGCACCTTCTAAACACCATTTTGCATCGTTTCATTCTCTTTAAAGTCACTTTAAGCACCTTCTAAACCTCATTTTGCATCGTCTCATTCTCTTTAAAGTCACCTTAAGCACTTCTAAACACCATTTTGCATCGTCTCATTCTCTTTAAAGTCACTTTAAGCACCTTCTAAACACCATTTTGCATCGTCTCATTCTCTTTAAAGTCACTTTAAGCACCTTCTAAACCTCATTTTGCATCGTCTCATTCTCTTTAAAGTCACCTTAAGCACCTTCTAAACACCATTTTGCATCGTCTCATTCTCTTTAAAGTCACTTTAAGCACCTTCTAAACACCATTTTGCATCGTCTCATTCTCTTTAAAGTCACCTTAAGCACCTTCTAAACACCATTTTGCATCGTCTCATTCTCTTTAAAGTCACTTTAAGCACCTTCTAAACCTCATTTTGCATCGTCTCATTCTCTTTAAAGTCACCTTAAGCACCTCCTAAACACCATTTTGCATCGTCTCATTCTCTTTAAAGTCACTTTAAGCACCTTCTAAACCTCATTTTGCATCGTCTCATTCTCTTTAAAGTCACTTTAAGCACCTTCTAAACCTCATTTAGCATCGTCTCATTCTCTTTAAAGTCACCTTAAGCACCTTCTAAACCTCATTTTGCATCGTCTCATTCTCTTTAAAGTCACTTTAAGCACCTTCTAAACACCATTTTGCATCGTCTCATTCTCTTTAAAGTCACTTTAAGCACCTTCTAAACACCATTTTGCATCGTCTCATTCTCTTTAAAGTCACTTTAAGCACCTTCTAAACACCATTTTGCATCGTCTCATTCTCTTTAAAGTCACTTTAAGCACCTTCTAAACCTCATTTTGCATCGTCTCATTCTCTTTAAAGTCACCTTAAGCACCTTCTAAGCACCATTTTGCATCGTCTCATTCTCTTTAAAGTCACTTTAAGCACCTTCTAAACCTCATTTTGCATCGTCTCATTCTCTTTAAAGTCACTTTAAGCACCTTCTAAACACCATTTTGCATCGTCTCATTCTCTTTAAAGTCACTTTAAGCACCTTCTAAACACCATTTTGCATCGTCTCATTCTCTTTAAAGTCACTTTAAGCACCTTCTAAACACCATTTTGCATCGTCTCATTCTCTTTAAAGTCACTTTAAGCACCTTCTAAACACCATTTTGCATCGTCTCATTCTCTTTAAAGTCACTTTAAGCACCTTCTAAACCTCATTTTGCATCGTCTCATTCTCTTTAAAGTCACCTTAAGCACCTTCTAAACACCATTTTGCATCGTCTCATTCTCTTTAAAGTCACTTTAAGCACCTTCTAAACCTCATTTTGCATCGTCTCATTCTCTTTAAAGTCACCTTAAGCACCTTCTAAACACCATTTTGCATCGTCTCATTCTCTTTAAAGTCACTTTAAGCACCTTCTAAACCTCATTTTGCATCGTCTCATTCTCTTTAAAGTCACCTTAAGCACCTTCTAAACACCATTTTGCATCGTCTCATTCTCTTTAAAGTCACTTTAAGCACCTTCTAAACACCATTTTGCATCGTCTCATTCTCTTTAAAGTCACTTTAAGCACCTTCTAAACCTCATTTTGCATCGTCTCATTCTCTTTAAAGTCACCTTAAGCACCTTCTAAACCTCATTTTGCATCGTCTCATTCTCTTTAAAGTCACTTTAAGCACCTTCTAAACCTCATTTTGCATCGTCTCATTCTCTTTAAAGTCACCTTAAGCACCTTCTAAACACCATTTTGCATCGTCTCATTCTCTTTAAAGTCACTTTAAGCACCTTCTAAACCTCATTTTGCATCGTCTCATTCTCTTTAAAGTCACCTTAAGCACCTTCTAAACACCATTTTGCATCGTCTCATTCTCTTTAAAGTCACTTTAAGCACCTTCTAAACCTCATTTTGCATCGTCTCATTCTCTTTAAGCACCTTCTAAACCTCATTTTGCATCGTCTCATTCTCTTTAAAGTCACTTTAAGCACCTTCTAAACCTCATTTTGCATCGTCTCATTCTCTTTAAAGTCACTTTAAGCACCTTCTAAACCTCATTTTGCATCGTCTCATTCTCTTTAAAGTCACTTTAAGCACCTTCTAAACCTCATTTTGCATCGTCTCATTCTCTTTAAAGTCACTTTAAGCACCTTCTAAACCTCATTTTGCATCGTCTCATTCTCTTTAAAGTCACTTTAAGCACCTTCTAAACACCATTTTGCATCGTCTCATTCTCTTTAAAGTCACTTTAAGCACCTTCTAAACACCATTTTGCATCGTCTCATTCTCTTTAAAGTCACTTTAAGCACCTTCTAAACCTCATTTTGCATCGTCTCATTCTCTTTAAAGTCACTTTAAGCACCTTCTAAACACCATTTTGCATCGTCTCATTCTCTTTAAAGTCACTTTAAGCACCTTCTAAACACCATTTTGCATCGTCTCATTCTCTTTAAAGTCACTTTAAGCACCTTCTAAACCTCATTTTGCATCGTCTCATTCTCTTTAAAGTCACTTTAAGCACCTTCTAAACCTCATTTTGCATCGTCTCATTCTCTTTAAAGTCACTTTAAGCACCTTCTAAACCTCATTTTGCATCGTCTCATTCTCTTTAAAGTCACTTTAAGCACCTTCTAAACCTCATTTTGCATCGTCTCATTCTCTTTAAAGTCACCTTAAGCACCTTCTAAACACCATTTTGCATCGTCTCATTCTCTTTAAAGTCACTTTAAGCACCTTCTAAACACCATTTTGCATCGTCTCATTCTCTTTAAAGTCACATTAAGCACCTTCTAAACCTCATTTTGCATCGTCTCCTTCTCTTTAAAGTCACCTTAAGCACCTTCTAAACACCATTTTGCATCGTCTCATTCTCTTTAAAGTCACCTTAAGCACCTTCTAAACACCATTTTGCATCGTCTCATTCTCTTTAAAGTCACCTTAAGCACCTTCTAAACCTCATTTTGCATCGTCTCATTCTCTTTAAAGTCACTTTAAGCACCTTCTAAACCTCATTTTGCATCGTCTCATTCTCTTTAAAGTCACTTTAAGCACCTTCTAAACCTCATTTTGCATCGTCTCATTCTCTTTAAAGTCACCTTAAGCACCTTCTAAACACCATTTTGCATCGTCTCATTCTCTTTAAAGTCACTTTAAGCACCTTCTAAACCTCATTTTGCATCGTCTCATTCTCTTTAAAGTCACCTTAAGCACCTTCTAAACACCATTTTGCATCGTCTCATTCTCTTTAAAGTCACTTTAAGCACCTTCTAAACACCATTTTGCATCGTCTCATTCTCTTTAAAGTCACTTTAAGCACCTTCTAAACACCATTTTGCATCGTCTCATTCTCTTTAAAGTCACCTTAAGCACCTTCTAAACACCATTTTGCATCGTCTCATTCTCTTTAAAGTCACCTTAAGCACCTTCTAAACCTCATTTTGCATCGTCTCATTCTCTTTAAAGTCACATTAAGCACCTTCTAAACCTCATTTTGCATCGTCTCATTCTCTTTAAAGTCACCTTAAGCACCTTCTAAACCTCATTTTGCATCGTCTCATTCTCTTTAAAGTCACTTTAAGCACCTTCTAAACACCATTTTGCATCGTCTCATTCTCTTTAAAGTCACTTTAAGCACCTTCTAAACACCATTTTGCATCGTCTCATTCTCTTTAAAGTCACTTTAAGCACCTTCTAAACACCATTTTGCATCGTCTCATTCTCTTTAAAGTCACTTTAAGCACCTTCTAAACCTCATTTTGCATCGTCTCATTCTCTTTAAAGTCACCTTAAGCACCTTCTAAACACCATTTTGCATCGTCTCATTCTCTTTAAAGTCACTTTAAGCACCTTCTAAACCTCATTTTGCATCGTCTCATTCTCTTTAAAGTCACCTTAAGCACCTTCTAAACCTCATTTTGCATCGTCTCATTCTCTTTAAAGTCACTTTAAGCACCTTCTAAACACCATTTTGCATCGTCTCATTCTCTTTAAAGTCACTTTAAGCACCTTCTAAACACCATTTTGCATCGTCTCATTCTCTTTAAAGTCACTTTAAGCACCTTCTAAACACCATTTTGCATCGTCTCATTCTCTTTAAAGTCACTTTAAGCACCTTCTAAACCTCATTTTGCATCGTCTCATTCTCTTTAAAGTCACCTTAAGCACCTTCTAAACACCATTTTGCATCGTCTCATTCTCTTTAAAGTCACTTTAAGCACCTTCTAAACCTCATTTTGCATCGTCTCATTCTCTTTAAAGTCACCTTAAGCACCTTCTAAACACCATTTTGCATCGTCTCATTCTCTTTAAAGTCACTTTAAGCACCTTCTAAACCTCATTTTGCATCGTCTCATTCTCTTTAAAGTCACCTTAAGCACCTTCTAAACCTCATTTTGCATCGTCTCATTCTCTTTAAAGTCACTTTAAGCACCTTCTAAACCTCATTTTGCATCGTCTCATTCTCTTTAAAGTCACCTTAAGCACCTTCTAAACACCATTTTGCATCGTCTCATTCTCTTTAAAGTCACTTTAAGCACCTTCTAAACCTCATTTTGCATCGTCTCATTCTCTTTAAAGTCACCTTAAGCACCTTCTATACACCATTTTGCATCGTCTCATTCTCTTTAAAGTCACTTTAAGCACCTTCTAAACCTCATTTTGCATCGTCTCATTCTCTTTAAAGTCACTTTAAGCACCTTCTAAACCTCATTTTGCATCGTCTCATTCTCTTTAAAGTCACTTTAAGCACCTTCTAAACCTCATTTTGCATCGTCTCATTCTCTTTAAAGTCACTTTAAGCACCTTCTAAACACCATTTTGCATCGTCTCATTCTCTTTAAAGTCACTTTAAGCACCTTCTAAAGACCATTTTGCATCGTCTCATTCTCTTTAAAGTCACTTTAAGCACCTTCTAAACACCATTTTGCATCGTCTCATTCTCTTTAAAGTCACTTTAAGCACCTTCTAAACACCATTTTGCATCGTCTCATTCTCTTTAAAGTCACCTTAAGCACCTTCTAAACACCATTTTGCATCGTCTCATTCTCTTTAAAGTCACTTTAAGCACCTTCTAAACCTCATTTTGCATCGTCTCATTCTCTTTAAAGTCACTTTAAGCACCTTCTAAACACCATTTTGCATCGTCTCATTCTCTTTAAAGTCACTTAAAGCACCTTCTAAACACCATTTTGCATCGTCTCATTCTCTTTAAAGTCACCTTAAGCACCTTCTAAACACCATTTTGCATCGTCTCATTCTCTTTAAAGTCACTTTAAGCACCTTCTAAACCTCATTTTGCATCGTCTCATTCTCTTTAAAGTCACCTTAAGCACCTTCTAAACACCATTTTGCATCGTCTCATTCTCTTTAAAGTCACTTTAAGCACCTTCTAAACCTCATTTTGCATCGTCTCATTCTCTTTAAAGTCACTTTAAGCACCTTCTAAACCTCATTTTGCATCGTCTCATTCTCTTTAAAGTCACCTTAAGCACCTTCTAAACACCATTTTGCATCGTCTCATTCTCTTTAAAGTCACCTTAAGCACCTTCTAAACACCATTTTGCATCGTCTCATTCTCTTTAAAGTCACTTTAAGCACCTTCTAAACCTCATTTTGCATCGTCTCATTCTCTTTAAAGTCACCTTAAGCACCTTCTAAACACCATTTTGCATCGTCTCATTCTCTTTAAAGTCACCTTAAGCACCTTCTAAACACCATTTTGCATCGTCTCATTCTCTTTAAAGTCACTTTAAGCACCTTCTAAACCTCATTTTGCATCGTCTCATTCTCTTTAAAGTCACTTTAAGCACCTTCTAAACCTCATTTTGCATCGTCTCATTCTCTTTAAAGTCACTTTAAGCACCTTCTAAACACCATTTTGCATCGTCTCATTCTCTTTAAAGTCACTTTAAGCACCTTCTAAACCTCATTTTGCATCGTCTCATTCTCTTTAAAGTCACTTTAAGCACCTTCTAAACCTCATTTTGCATCGTCTCATTCTCTTTAAAGTCACCTTAAGCACCTTCTAAACCTCATTTTGCATCGTCTCATTCTCTTTAAAGTCACTTTAAGCACCTTCTAAACACCATTTTGCATCGTCTCATTCTCTTTAGAGTCACTTTAAGCACCTTCTAAACACCATTTTGCATCGTCTCATTCTCTTTAAAGTCCCTTTAAGCACCTTCTAAACACCATTTTGCATCGTCTCATTCTCTTTAAAGTCACTTTAAGCACCTTCTAAACCTCATTTTGCATCGTCTCATTCTCTTTAAAGTCACTTTAAGCACCTTCTAAACACCATTTTGCATCGTCTCATTCTCTTTAAAGTCACTTTAAGCACCTTCTAAACCTCATTTTGCATCGTCTCATTCTCTTTAAAGTCACCTTAAGCACCTTCCAAACACCATTTTGCATCGTCTCATTCTCTTTAAAGTCACTTTAAGCACCTTCTAAACCTCATTTTGCATCGTCTCATTCTCTTTAAAGTCACCTTAAGCACCTTCTAAACACCATTTTGCATCGTCTCATTCTCTTTAAAGTCACTTTAAGCACCTTCTAAACACCATTTTGCATCGTCTCATTCTCTTTAAAGTCACTTTAAGCACCTTCTAAACCTCATTTTGCATCGTCTCATTCTCTTTAAAGTCACTTTAAGCACCTTCTAAACACCATTTTGCATCGTCTCATTCTCTTTAAAGTCACTTTAAGCACCTTCTAAACACCATTTTGCATCGTCTCATTCTCTTTAAAGTCACTTTAAGCACCTTCTAAACCTCATTTTGCATCGTCTCATTCTCTTTAAAGTCACTTTAAGCACCTTCTAAACCTCATTTTGCATCCTCTCATTCTCTTTAAAGTCACTTTAAGCACCTTCTAAACCTCATTTTGCATCGTCTCATTCTCTTTAAAGTCACCTTAAGCACCTTCTAAACACCATTTTGCATCGTCTCATTCTCTTTAAAGTCACTTTAAGCACCTTCTAAACCTCATTTTGCATCGTCTCATTCTCTTTAAAGTCACTTTAAGCACCTTCTAAACCTCATTTTGCATCGTCTCATTCTCTTTAAAGTCACCTTAAGCACCTTCTAAACACCATTTTGCATCGTCTCATTCTCTTTAAAGTCACTTTAAGCACCTTCTAAACCTCATTTTGCATCGTCTCATTCTCTTTAAAGTCACCTTAAGCACCTTCTAAACACCATTTTGCATCGTCTCATTCTCTTTAAAGTCACTTTAAGCACCTTCTAAACCTCATTTTGCATCGTCTCATTCTCTTTAAAGTCACTTTAAGCACCTTCTAAACCTCATTTTGCATCGTCTCATTCTCTTTAAAGTCACCTTAAGCACCTTCTAAACCTCATTTTGCATCGTCTCATTCTCTTTAAAGTCACTTTAAGCACCTTCTAAACCTCATTTTGCATCGTCTCATTCTCTTTAAAGTCACTTTAAGAACCTTCTAAACCTCATTTTGCATCGTCTCATTCTCTTTAAAGTCACCTTAAGCACCTTCTAAACACCATTTTGCATCGTCTCATTCTCTTTAAAGTCACTTTAAACACCTTCTAAACCTCATTTTGCATCGTCTCATTCTCTTTAAAGTCACTTTAAGCACCTTCTAAACCTCATTTTGCATCGTCTCATTCTCTTTAAAGTCACCTTAAGCACCTTCTAAACACCATTTTGCATCGTCTCATTCTCTTTAAAGTCACTTTAAGCACCTTCTAAACACCATTTTGCATCGTCTCATTCTCTTTAAAGTCACTTTAAGCACCTTCTAAACCTCATTTTGCATCGTCTCATTCTCTTTAAAGTCACTTTAAGCACCTTCTAAACCTCATTTTGCATCGTCTCATTCTCTTTAAAGTCACCTTAAGCACCTTCTAAACACCATTTTGCATCGTCTCATTCTCTTTAAAGTCACTTTAAGCACCTTCTAAACACCATTTTGCATCGTCTCATTCTCTTTAAAGTCACTTTAAGCACCTTCTAAACCTCATTTTGCATCGTCTCATTCTCTTTAAAGTCACTTTAAGCACCTTCTAAACACCATTTTGCATCGTCTCATTCTCTTTAAAGTCACTTTAAGCACCTTCTAAACCTCATTTTGCATCGTCTCATTCTCTTTAAAGTCACCTTAAGCACCTTCTAAACACCATTTTGCATCGTCTCATTCTCTTTAAAGTCACTTTAAGCACCTTCTAAACACCATTTTGCATCGTCTCATTCTCTTTAAAGTCACTTTAAGCACCTTCTAAACCTCATTTTGCATCGTCTCATTCTCTTTAAAGTCACTTTAAGCACCTTCTAAACACCATTTTGCATCGTCTCATTCTCTTTAAAGTCACTTTAAGCACCTTTTAAACCTCATTTTGCATCGTCTCATTCTCTTTAAAGTCACTTTAAGCACCTTCTAAACACCATTTTGCATCGTCTCATTCTCTTTAAAGTCACTTTAAGCACCTTCTAAACACCATTTTGCATCGTCTCATTCTCTTTAAAGTCACTTTAAGCACCTTCTAAACCTCATTTTGCATCGTCTCATTCTCTTTAAAGTCACCTTAAGCACCTTCTAAACACCATTTTGCATCGTCTCATTCTCTTTAAAGTCACTTTAAGCACCTTCTAAACACCATTTTGCATCGTCTCATTCTCTTTAAAGTCACTTTAAGCACCTTCTAAACCTCATTTTGCATCGTCTCATTCTCTTTAAAGTCACCTTAAGCACCTTCTAAACACCATTTTGCATCGTCTCATTCTCTTTAAAGTCACTTTAAGCACCTTCTAAACCTCATTTTGCATCGTCTCATTCTCTTTAAAGTCACTTTAAGCACCTTCTAAAACCTCATTTTGCATCGTCTCATTCTCTTTAAAGCCACCTTAAGCACCTTCTAAACACCATTTTGCATCGTCTCATTCTCTTTAAAGTCACTTTAAGCACCTTCTAAACACCATTTTGCATCGTCTCATTCTCTTTAAAGTCACTTTAAGCACCTTCTAAACACCATTTTGCATCGTCTCATTCTCTTTAAAGTCACTTTAAGCACCTTCTAAACCTCATTTTGCATCGTCTCATTCTCTTTAAAGTCACCTTAAGCACCTTCTAAACACCATTTTGCATCGTCTCATTCTCTTTAAAGTCACTTTAAGCACCTTCTAAACACCATTTTGCATCGTCTCATTCTCTTTAAAGTCACTTTAAGCACCTTCTAAACACCTTTTTGCATCGTCTCATTCTCTTTAAAGTCACTTTAAGCCCTTCTAAACCTCATTTTGCATCGTCCTCATTCTCTTTAAAGTCACCTTAAGCACCTTCTAAACCTCATTTTGCATCGTCTCATTCTCTTTAAAGTCACTTTAAGCACCTTCTAAACCTCATTTTGCATCGTCTCATTCTCTTTAAAGTCACCTTAAGCACCTTCTAAACACCATTTTGCATCGTCTCATTCTCTTTAAAGTCACTTTAAGCACCTTCTAAACACCATTTTGCATCGTCTCATTCTCTTTAAAGTCACTTTAAGCACCTTCTAAACCTCATTTTGCATCGTCTCATTCTCTTTAAAGTCACCTTAAGCACCTTCTAAACACCATTTTGCATCGTCTCATTCTCTTTAAAGTCACTTTAAGCACCTTCTAAACCTCATTTTGCATCGTCTCATTCTCTTTAAAGTCACCTTAAGCACCTTCTAAACACCATTTTGCATCGTCTCATTCTCTTTAAAGTCACTTTAAGCACCTTCTAAACCTCTTTTTGCATCGTCTCATTCTCTTTAAAGTCACTTTATGCACCTTCTAAACACCATTTTGCATCGTCTCATTCTCTTTAAAGTCACCTAAGCACCTTCTAAACACCATTTTGCATCGTCTCATTCTCTTTAAAGTCACTTTAAGCACCTTCTAAACACCATTTTGCATCGTCTCATTCTCTTTAAAGTCACTTTAAGCACCTTCTAAACCTCATTTTGCATCGTCTCATTCTCTTTAAAGTCACTTTAAGCACCTTCTAAACCTCATTTTGCATCGTCTCATTCTCTTTAAAGTCACTTTAAGCACCTTCTAAACCTCATTTTGCATCGTCTCATTCTCTTTAAAGTCACCTTAAGCACCTTCTAAACCTCATTTTGCATCGTCTCATTCTCTTTAAAGTCACCTTAAGCACCTTCTAAACCTCATTTTTGCATCGTCTCATTCTCTTTAAAGTCACTTTAAGCACCTTCTAAACCTCATTTTGCATCGTCTCATTCTCTTTAAAGTCACCTTAAGCACCTTCTAAACACCATTTTGCATCGTCTCATTCTCTTTAAAGTCACTTTAAGCACCTTCTAAACCTCATTTTGCATCGTCTCATTCTCTTTAAAGTCACCTTAAGCACCTTCTAAACCTCATTTTGCATCGTCTCATTCTCTTTAAAGTCACTTTAAGCACCTTCTAAACCTCATTTTGCATCGTCTCATTCTCTTTAAAGTCACTTTAAGCACCTTCTAAACCTCATTTTGCATCGTCTCATTCTCTTTAAAGTCACCTTAAGCACCTTCTAAACCTCATTTTGCATCGTCTCATTCTCTTTAAAGTCACTTTAAGCACCTTCTAAACACCATTTTGCATCGTCTCATTCTCTTTAAAGTCACTTTAAGCACCTTCTAAACCTCATTTTGCATCGTCTCATTCTCTTTAAAGTCACTTTAAGCACCTTCTAAACCTCATTTTGCATCGTCTCATTCTCTTTAAAGTCACCTTAAGCACCTTCTAAACACCATTTTGCATCGTCTCATTCTCTTTAAAGTCACTTTAAGCACCTTCTAAACCTCATTTTGCATCGTCTCATTCTCTTTAAAGTCACTTTAAGCACCTTCTAAACCTCATTTTGCATCGTCTCATTCTCTTTAAAGTCACCTTAAGCACCTTCTAAACACCATTTTGCATCGTCTCATTCTCTTTAAAGTCACTTTAAGCACCTTCTAAACCTCATTTTGCATCGTCTCATTCTCTTTAAAGTCACTTTAAGCACCTTCTAAACCTCATTTTGCATCGTCTCATTCTCTTTAAAGTCACCTTAAGCACCTTCTAAACACCATTTTGCATCGTCTCATTCTCTTTAAAGTCACTTTAAGCACCTTCTAAACCTCATTTTGCATCGTCTCATTCTCTTTAAAGTCACTTTAAGCACCTTCTAAACCTCATTTTGCATCGTCTAATTCTCTTTAAAGTCACCTTAAGCACCTTCTAAACCTCATTTTGCATCGTCTCATTCTCTTTAAAGTCACTTTAAGCACCTTCTAAACCTCATTTTGCATCGTCTCATTCTCTTTAAAGTCACTTTAAGCACCTTCTAAACCTCATTTTGCATCGTCCTCATTCTCTTTAAAGTCACCTTAAGCACCTTCTAAACCTCATTTTGCATCGTCTCATTCTCTTTAAAGTCACCTTAAGCACCTTCTAAACACCATTTTGCATCGTCTCATTCTCTTTAAAGTCACATTAAGCACCTTCTAAACCTCATTTTGCATCGTCTCATTCTCTTAAAGTCACCTTAAGCACCTTCTAAACCTCATTTTGCATCGTCTCATTCTCTTTAAAGTCACCTTAAGCACCTTCTAAACCTCATTTTGCATCGTCTCATTCTCTTTAAAGTCACCTTAAGCACCTTCTAAACCTCATTTTGCATCGTCTCATTCTCTTTAAAGTCACCTTAAGCACCTTCTAAACACCATTTTGCATCGTCTCATTCTCTTTAAAGTCACCTTAAGCACCTTCTAAACACCATTTTGCATCGTCTCATTCTCTTTAAAGTCACTTTAAGCACCTTCTAAACCTCATTTTGCATCGTCTCATTCTCTTTAAAGTCACCTTAAGCACTTCTAAACACCATTTTGCATCGTCTCATTCTCTTTAAAGTCACTTTAAGCACCTTCTAAACACCATTTTGCATCGTCTCATTCTCTTTAAAGTCACTTTAAGCACCTTCTAAACCTCATTTTGCATCGTCTCATTCTCTTTAAAGTCACCTTAAGCACCTTCTAAACACCATTTTGCATCGTCTCATTCTCTTTAAAGTCACTTTAAGCACCTTCTAAACACCATTTTGCATCGTCTCATTCTCTTTAAAGTCACCTTAAGCACCTTCTAAACACCATTTTGCATCGTCTCATTCTCTTTAAAGTCACTTTAAGCACCTTCTAAACACCATTTTGCATCGTCTCATTCTCTTTAAAGTCACCTTAAGCACCTCCTAAACACCATTTTGCATCGTCTCATTCTCTTTAAAGTCACTTTAAGCACCTTCTAAACCTCATTTTGCATCGTCTCATTCTCTTTAAAGTCACTTTAAGCACCTTCTAAACCTCATTTAGCATCGTCTCATTCTCTTTAAAGTCACCTTAAGCACCTTCTAAACCTCATTTTGCATCGTCTCATTCTCTTTAAAGTCACTTTAAGCACCTTCTAAACACCATTTTGCATCGTCTCATTCTCTTTAAAGTCACCTTAAGCACCTTCTAAACACCATTTTGCATCGTCTCATTCTCTTTAAAGTCACTTTAAGCACCTTCTAAACCTCATTTTGCATCGTCTCATTCTCTTTAAAGTCACTTTAAGCACCTTCTAAACCTCATTTTGCATCGTCTCATTCTCTTTAAAGTCACTTTAAGCACCTTCTAAACCTCATTTTGCATCGTCTCATTCTCTTTAAAGTCACCTTAAGCACCTTCTAAACACCATTTTGCATCGTCTCATTCTCTTTAAAGTCACTTTAAGCACCTTCTAAACCTCATTTTGCATCGTCTCATTCTCTTTAAAGTCACTTTAAGCACCTTCTAAACCTCATTTTGCATCGTCTCATTCTCTTTAAAGTCACTTTAAGCACCTTCTAAACCTCATTTTGCATCGTCTCATTCTCTTTAAAGTCACTTTAAGCACCTTCTAAACCTCATTTTGCATCGTCTCATTCTCTTTAAAGTCACTTTAAGCACCTTCTAAACCTCATTTTGCATCGTCTCATTCTCTTTAAAGTCACCTTAAGCACCTTCTAAACACCATTTTGCATCGTCTCATTCTCTTTAAAGTCACTTTAAGCACCTTCTAAACACCATTTTGCATCGTCTCATTCTCTTTAAAGTCACTTTAAGCACCTTCTAAACACCATTTTGCATCGTCTCATTCTCTTTAAAGTCACTTTAAGCACCTTCTAAACACCATTTTGCATCGTCTCATTCTCTTTAAAGTCACTTTAAGCACCTTCTAAACACCATTTTGCATCGCCTCATTCTCTTTAAAGTCACTTTAAGCACCTTCTAAACCTCATTTTGCATCGTCTCATTCTCTTTAAAGTCACTTTAAGCACCTTCTAAACACCATTTTGCATCGTCTCATTCTCTTTAAAGTCACTTTAAGCACCTTCTAAACACCATTTTGCATCGTCTCATTCTCTTTAAAGTCACCTTAAGCACCTTCTAAACACCATTTTGCATCGTCTCATTCTCTTTAAAGTCACTTTAAGCACCTTCTAAACCTCATTTTGCATCGTCTCATTCTCTTTAAAGTCACCTTAAGCACCTTCTAAACACCATTTTGCATCGTCTCATTCTCTTTAAAGTCACTTTAAGCACCTTCTAAACCTCATTTTGCATCGTCTCATTCTCTTTAAAGTCACTTTAAGCACCTTCTAAACCTCATTTTGCATCGTCTCATTCTCTTTAAAGTCACTTTAAGCACCTTCTAAACACCATTTTGCATCGTCTCATTCTCTTTAAAGTCACTTTAAGCACCTTCTAAACCTCATTTTGCATCGTCTCATTCTCTTTAAAGTCACCTTAAGCACCTTCTAAACACCATTTTGCATCGTCTCATTCTCATTAAAGTCACTTTAAGCACCTTCTAAACACCATTTTGCATCGTCTCATTCTCTTTAAAGTCACTTTAAGCACCTTCTAAACACCATTTTGCATCGTCTCATTCTCATTAAAGTCACTTTAAGCACCTTCTAAAGACCATTTTGCATCGTCTCATTCTCTTTAAAGTCACTTTAAGCACCTTCTAAACCTCATTTTGCATCGTCTCATTCTCTTTAAAGTCACTTTAAGCACCTTCTAAACCTCATTTTGCATCGTCTCATTCTCTTTAAAGTCACCTTAAGCACCTTCTAAACACCATTTTGCATCGTCTCATTCTCTTTGAAGTCACTTTAAGCACCTTCTAAACCTCATTTTGCATCGTCTCATTCTCTTTAAAGTCACTTTAAGCACCTTCTAAACCTCATTTTGCATCGTTTCATTCTCTTTAAAGTCACCTTAAGCACCTTCTAAACACCATTTTGCATCGTCTCATTCTCTTTAAAGTCACCTTAAGCACCTTCTAAACCTCATTTTGCATCGTCTCATTCTCTTTAAAGTCACTTTAAGCACCTTCTAAACACCATTTTGCATCGTCTCATTCTCTTTAAAGTCACTTTAAGCACCTTCTAAACACCATTTTGCATCGTCTCATTCTCTTTAAAGTCACTTTAAGCACCTTCTAAACACCATTTTGCATCGTCTCATTCTCTTTAAAGTCACTTTAAGCACCTTCTAAACCTCATTTTGCATCGTCTCATTCTCTTTAAAGTCACCTTAAGCACCTTCTAAACACCATTTTGCATCGTCTCATTCTCTTTAAAGTCACTTTAAGCACCTTCTAAACCTCATTTTGCATCGTCTCATTCTCTTTAAAGTCACTTTAAGCACCTTCTAAACCTCATTTTGCATCGTCTCATTCTCTTTAAAGTCACCTTAAGCACCTTCTAAACACCATTTTGCATCGTCTCATTCTCTTTAAAGTCACCTTAAGCACCTTCTAAACACCATTTTGCATCGTCTCATTCTCTTTAAAGTCACATTAAGCACCTTCTAAACCTCATTTTGCATCGTCTCATTCTCTTTAAAGTCACCTTAAGCACCTTCTAAACACCATTTTGCATCGTCTCATTCTCATTAAAGTCACTTTAAGCACCTTCTAAACACCATTTTGCATCGTCTCATTCTCTTTAAAGTCACCTTAAGCACCTTCTAAACCTCATTTTGCATCGTCTCATTCTCTTTAAAGTCACTTTAAGCACCTTCTAAACACCATTTTGCATCGTCTCATTCTCTTTAAAGTCACCTTAAGCACCTTCTAAACACCATTTTGCATCGTCTCATTCTCTTTAAAGTCACCTTAAGCACCTTCTAAACCTCATTTTGCATCGTCTCATTCTCTTTAAAGTCACCTTAAGCACCTTCTAAACACCATTTTGCATCGTCTCATTCTCTTTAAAGTCACTTTAAGCACCTTCTAAACCTCATTTTGCATCGTCTCATTCTCTTTAAAGTCACCTTAAGCACCTTCTAAACACCATTTTGCATCGTCTCATTCTCTTTAAAGTCACTTTAAGCACCTTCTAAAGACCATTTTGCATCGTCTCATTCTCTTTAAAGTCACTTTAAGCACCTTCTAAACACCATTTTGCATCGTCTCATTCTCTTTAAAGTCACTTTAAGCACCTTCTAAACACCATTTTGCATCGTCTCATTCTCTTTAAAGTCACTTTAAGCACCTTCTAAACACCATTTTGCATCGTCTCATTCTCTTTAAAGTCACTTTAAGCACCTTCTAAACCTCATTTTGCATCGTCTCATTCTCTTTAAAGTCACCTTAAGCACCTTCTAAACACCATTTTGCATCGTCTCATTCTCTTTAAAGTCACTTTAAGCACCTTCTAAACCTCATTTTGCATCGTTTCATTCTCTTTAAAGTCACCTTAAGCACCTTCTAAACACCATTTTGCATCGTCTCATTCTCTTTAAAGTCACCTTAAGCACCTTCTAAACCTCATTTTGCATCGTCTCATTCTCTTTAAAGTCACTTTAAGCACCTTCTAAACACCATTTTGCATCGTCTCATTCTCTTTAAAGTCACTTTAAGCACCTTCTAAACCTCATTTTGCATCGTCTCATTCTCTTTAAAGTCACTTTAAGCACCTTCTAAACCTCATTTTGCATCGTCTCATTCTCTTTAAAGTCACTTTAAGCACCTTCTAAACCTCATTTTGCATCGTCTCATTCTCTTTAAAGTCACCTTAAGCACCTTCTAAATCTCATTTTGCATCGTCTCATTCTCTTTAAAGTCACTTTAAGCACCTTCTAAACCTCATTTTGCATCGTCTCATTCTCTTTAAAGTCACCTTAAGCACCTTCTAAACCTCATTTTGCATCGTCTCATTCTCTTTAAAGTCACCTTAAGCACCTTCTAAACCTCATTTTGCATCGTCTCATTCTCTTTAAAGTCACTTTAAGCACCTTCTAAACCTCATTTTGCATCGTTTCATTCTCTTTAAAGTCACCTTAAGCACCTTCTAAACACCATTTTGCATCGTCTCATTCTCTTTAAAGTCACCTTAAGCACCTTCTAAACCTCATTTTGCATCGTCTCATTCTCTTTAAAGTCACTTTAAGCACCTTCTAAACCTCATTTTGCATCGTCTCATTCTCTTTGAAGTCACTTTAAGCACCTTCTAAACCTCATTTTGCATCGTCTCATTCTCTTTAAAGTCACTTTAAGCACCTTCTAAACCTCATTTTGCATCGTTTCATTCTCTTTAAAGTCACCTTAAGCACCTTCTAAACACCATTTTGCATCGTCTCATTCTCTTTAAAGTCACCTTAAGCACCTTCTAAACCTCATTTTGCATCGTCTCATTCTCTTTAAAGTCACTTTAAGCACCTTCTAAACACCATTTTGCATCGTCTCATTCTCTTTAAAGTCACCTTAAGCACCTTCTAAACACCATTTTGCATCGTCTCATTCTCTTTAAAGTCACCTTAAGCACCTTCTAAACCTCATTTTGCATCGTCTCATTCTCT
Source organism: Anopheles coustani (assembly GCF_943734705.1). Lineage (NCBI taxonomy): Eukaryota > Metazoa > Arthropoda > Insecta > Diptera > Culicidae > Anopheles > Anopheles coustani. The sequence continues at coordinate 22,022 of NW_026525340.1, forward strand.
TTAAAGTCACCTTAAGCACCTTCTAAACACCATTTTGCATCGTCTCATTCTCTTTAAAGTCACTTTAAGCACCTTCTAAACCTCATTTTGCATCGTCTCATTCTCTTTAAAGTCACCTTAAGCACCTTCTAAACACCATTTTGCATCGTCTCATTCTCTTTAAAGTCACTTTAAGCACCTTCTAAAGACCATTTTGCATCGTCTCATTCTCTTTAAAGTCACTTTAAGCACCTTCTAAACACCATTTTGCATCGTCTCATTCTCTTTAAAGTCACTTTAAGCACCTTCTAAACACCATTTTGCATCGTCTCATTCTCTTTAAAGTCACTTTAAGCACCTTCTAAACACCATTTTGCATCGTCTCATTCTCTTTAAAGTCACTTTAAGCACCTTCTAAACCTCATTTTGCATCGTCTCATTCTCTTTAAAGTCACCTTAAGCACCTTCTAAACACCATTTTGCATCGTCTCATTCTCTTTAAAGTCACTTTAAGCACCTTCTAAACCTCATTTTGCATCGTCTCATTCTCTTTAAAGTCACTTTAAGCACCTTCTAAACACCATTTTGCATCGTCTCATTCTCTTTAAAGTCACTTTAAGCACCTTCTAAACCTCATTTTGCATCGTCTCATTCTCTTTAAAGTCACCTTAAGCACCTTCTAAACACCATTTTGCATCGTCTCATTCTCTTTAAAGTCACCTTAAGCACCTTCTAAACACCATTTTGCATCGTCTCATTCTCTTTAAAGTCACCTTAAGCACCTTCTAAACCTCATTTTGCATCGTCTCATTCTCTTTAAAGTCACTTTAAGCACCTTCTAAACACCATTTTGCATCGTCTCATTCTCTTTAAAGTCACTTTAAGCACCTTCTAAACCTCATTTTGCATCGTCTCATTCTCTTTAAAGTCACCTTAAGCACCTTCTAAACACCATTTTGCATCGTCTCATTCTCTTTAAAGTCACTTTAAGCACCTTCTAAACACCATTTTGCATCGTCTCATTCTCTTTAAAGTCACCTTAAGCACCTTCTAAACACCATTTTGCATCGTCTCATTCTCTTTAAAGTCACTTTAAGCACCTTCTAAACCTCATTTTGCATCGTCTCATTCTCTTTAAAGTCACTTTAAGCACCTTCTAAACACCATTTTGCATCGTCTCATTCTCTTTAAAGTCACTTTAAGCACCTTCTAAACCTCATTTTGCATCGTCTCATTCTCTTTAAAGTCACCTTAAGCACCTTCTAAACACCATTTTGCATCGTCTCATTCTCTTTAAAATCACTTTAAGCACCTTCTAAACCTCATTTTGCATCGTCTCATTCTCTTTAAAGTCACCTTAAGCACCTTCTAAACACCATTTTGCATCGTCTCATTCTCTTTAAAGTCACCTTAAGCAAATTCTAAACCTCATTTTGCATCGTCTCATTCTCTTTAAAGTCACCTTAAGCACCTTCTAAACACCATTTTGCATCGTCTCATTCTCTTTAAAGTCACTTTAAGCACCTTCTAAACCTCATTTTGCATCGTCTCATTCTCTTTAAAGTACCTTAAGCACCTTCTAAACACCATTTTGCATCGTCTCATTCTCTTTAAAGTCACTTTAAGCACCTTCTAAAGACCATTTTGCATCGTCTCATTCTCTTTAAAGTCACTTTAAGCACCTTCTAAACACCATTTTGCATCGTCTCATTCTCTTTAAAGTCACTTTAAGCACCTTCTAAACACCATTTTGCATCGTCTCATTCTCTTTAAAGTCACCTTAAGCACCTTCTAAACACCATTTTGCATCGTCTCATTCTCTTTAAAGTCACTTTAAGCACCTTCTAAACCTCATTTTGCATCGTCTTATTCTCTTTAAAGTCACTTTAAGCACCTTCTAAACCTCATTTTGCATCGTCTTATTCTCTTTAAAGTCACCTTAAGCACCTTCTAAATCTCATTTTGCATCGTCTCATTCTCTTTAAAGTCACTTTAAGAACCTTCTAAACCTCATTTTGCATCGTCTCATTCTCTTTAAAGTCACCTTAAGCACCTTCTAAACACCATTTTGCATCGTCTCATTCTCTTTAAAGTCACTTTAAACACCTTCTAAACCTCATTTTGCATCGTCTCATTCTCTTTAAAGTCACTTTAAGCACCTTCTAAACCTCATTTTGCATCGTCTCATTCTCTTTAAAGTCACCTTAAGCACCTTCTAAACACCATTTTGCATCGTCTCATTCTCTTTAAAGTCACTTTAAGCACCTTCTAAACACCATTTTGCATCGTCTCATTCTCTTTAAAGTCACTTTAAGCACCTTCTAAACCTCATTTTGCATCGTCTCATTCTCTTTAAAGTCACTTTAAGCACCTTCTAAACCTCATTTTGCATCGTCTCATTCTCTTTAAAGTCACCTTAAGCACCTTCTAAACACCATTTTGCATCGTCTCATTCTCTTTAAAGTCACTTTAAGCACCTTCTAAACACCATTTTGCATCGTCTCATTCTCTTTAAAGTCACTTTAAGCACCTTCTAAACCTCATTTTGCATCGTCTCATTCTCTTTAAAGTCACTTTAAGCACCTTCTAAACACCATTTTGCATCGTCTCATTCTCTTTAAAGTCACTTTAAGCACCTTCTAAACCTCATTTTGCATCGTCTCATTCTCTTTAAAGTCACCTTAAGCACCTTCTAAACACCATTTTGCATCGTCTCATTCTCTTTAAAGTCACTTTAAGCACCTTCTAAACACCATTTTGCATCGTCTCATTCTCTTTAAAGTCACTTTAAGCACCTTCTAAACCTCATTTTGCATCGTCTCATTCTCTTTAAAGTCACTTTAAGCACCTTCTAAACACCATTTTGCATCGTCTCATTCTCTTTAAAGTCACTTTAAGCACCTTTTAAACCTCATTTTGCATCGTCTCATTCTCTTTAAAGTCACTTTAAGCACCTTCTAAACACCATTTTGCATCGTCTCATTCTCTTTAAAGTCACTTTAAGCACCTTCTAAACACCATTTTGCATCGTCTCATTCTCTTTAAAGTCACTTTAAGCACCTTCTAAACCTCATTTTGCATCGTCTCATTCTCTTTAAAGTCACCTTAAGCACCTTCTAAACACCATTTTGCATCGTCTCATTCTCTTTAAAGTCACTTTAAGCACCTTCTAAACACCATTTTGCATCGTCTCATTCTCTTTAAAGTCACTTTAAGCACCTTCTAAACCTCATTTTGCATCGTCTCATTCTCTTTAAAGTCACCTTAAGCACCTTCTAAACACCATTTTGCATCGTCTCATTCTCTTTAAAGTCACTTTAAGCACCTTCTAAACCTCATTTTGCATCGTCTCATTCTCTTTAAAGTCACTTTAAGCACCTTCTAAACCTCATTTTGCATCGTCTCATTCTCTTTAAAGCCACCTTAAGCACCTTCTAAACACCATTTTGCATCGTCTCATTCTCTTTAAAGTCACTTTAAGCACCTTCTAAACACCATTTTGCATCGTCTCATTCTCTTTAAAGTCACTTTAAGCACCTTCTAAACACCATTTTGCATCGTCTCATTCTCTTTAAAGTCACTTTAAGCACCTTCTAAACCTCATTTTGCATCGTCTCATTCTCTTTAAAGTCACCTTAAGCACTTCTAAACACCATTTTGCATCGTCTCATTCTCTTTAAAGTCACTTTAAGCACCTTCTAAACACCATTTTGCATCGTCTCATTCTCTTTAAAGTCACTTTAAGCACCTTCTAAACACCTTTTTGCATCGTCTCATTCTCTTTAAAGTCACTTTAAGCACCTTCTAAACCTCATTTTGCATCGTCTCATTCTCTTTAAAGTCACCTTAAGCACCTTCTAAACCTCATTTTGCATCGTCTCATTCTCTTTAAAGTCACTTTAAGCACCTTCTAAACCTCATTTTGCATCGTCTCATTCTCTTTAAAGTCACCTTAAGCACCTTCTAAACACCATTTTGCATCGTCTCATTCTCTTTAAAGTCACTTTAAGCACCTTCTAAACACCATTTTGCATCGTCTCATTCTCTTTAAAGTCACTTTAAGCACCTTCTAAACCTCATTTTGCATCGTCTCATTCTCTTTAAAGTCACCTTAAGCACCTTCTAAACACCATTTTGCATCGTCTCATTCTCTTTAAAGTCACTTTAAGCACCTTCTAAACCTCATTTTGCATCGTCTCATTCTCTTTAAAGTCACCTTAAGCACCTTCTAAACACCATTTTGCATCGTCTCATTCTCTTTAAAGTCACTTTAAGCACCTTCTAAACCTCTTTTTGCATCGTCTCATTCTCTTTAAAGTCACTTTATGCACCTTCTAAACACCATTTTGCATCGTCTCATTCTCTTTAAAGTCACCTTAAGCACCTTCTAAACACCATTTTGCATCGTCTCATTCTCTTTAAAGTCACTTTAAGCACCTTCTAAACACCATTTTGCATCGTCTCATTCTCTTTAAAGTCACTTTAAGCACCTTCTAAACCTCATTTTGCATCGTCTCATTCTCTTTAAAGTCACTTTAAGCACCTTCTAAACCTCATTTTGCATCGTCTCATTCTCTTTAAAGTCACTTTAAGCACCTTCTAAACCTCATTTTGCATCGTCTCATTCTCTTTAAAGTCACCTTAAGCACCTTCTAAACCTCATTTTGCATCGTCTCATTCTCTTTAAAGTCACCTTAAGCACCTTCTAAACCTCATTTTGCATCGTCTCATTCTCTTTAAAGTCACTTAAGCACCTTCTAAACCTCATTTTGCATCGTCTCATTCTCTTTAAAGTCACCTTAAGCACCTTCTAAACACCATTTTGCATCGTCTCATTCTCTTTAAAGTCACTTTAAGCACCTTCTAAACCTCATTTTGCATCGTCTCATTCTCTTTAAAGTCACCTTAAGCACCTTCTAAACCTCATTTTGCATCGTCTCATTCTCTTTAAAGTCACTTTAAGCACCTTCTAAAACCTCATTTTGCATCGTCTCATTCTCTTTAAAGTCACCTTTAAGCACCTTCTAAACCTCATTTTGCATCGTCTCATTCTCTTTAAAGTCACCTTAAGCACCTTCTAAACCTCATTTTGCATCGTCTCATTCTCTTTAAAGTCACTTTAAGCACCTTCTAAAC
>NW_026525341.1:0-26833 GCF_943734705.1 Anopheles coustani
TTAAAGTCACCTTAAGCACCTTCTAAACCTCATTTTGCAATCGTCTCATTCTCTTTAAAGTCACATTAAGCACCTTCTAAACCTCATTTTGCATCGTCTCATTCTCTTTAAAGTCACTTTAAGCACCTTCTAAACACCATTTTGCATCGTCTCATTCTCTTTAAAGTCACCTTAAGCACCTTCTAAACACCATTTTGCATCGTCTCATTCTCTTTAAAGTCACTTTAAGCACCTTCTAAACACCATTTTGCATCGTCTCATTCTCTTTAAAGTCACCTTAAGCACCTTCTAAACACCATTTTGCATCGTCTCATTCTCTTTAAAGTCACTTTAAGCACCTTCTAAACACCATTTTGCATCGTCTCATTCTCTTTAAAGTCACCTTAAGCACCTTCTAAACTCATTTTGCATCGTCTCATTCTCTTTAAAGTCACCTTAAGCACCTTCTAAACACCATTTTGCATCGTCTCATTCTCTTTAAAGTCACCTTAAGCACCTTCTAAACACCATTTTGCATCGTCTCATTCTCTTTAAAGTCACCTTAAGCACCTTCTAAACACCATTTTGCATTCGTCTCATTCTCTTTAAAGTCACCTTTAAGCACCTTCTAAACACCATTTTGCATCGTCTCATTCTCTTTAAAGTCACATTAAGCACCTTCTAAACACCATTTTGCATCGTCTCATTCTCTTTAAAGTCACCTTAAGCACCTTCTAAACACCATTTTGCATCGTCTCATTCTCTTTAAAGTCACTTTAAGCACCTTCTAAACACCATTTTGCATCGTCCTCATTCTCTTTAAAGTCACTTTAAGCACCTTCTAAACCTCATTTTGCATCGTCCTCATTCTCTTTAAAGTCACCTTAAGCACCTTCTAAACCTCATTTTGCATCGTCTCATTCTCTTTAAAGTCACTTAAGCACCTTCTATACACCATTTGCATCGTCTCATTCTCTTTAAAGTCACCTTAAGCACCTTCTAAACCTCATTTTGCATCGTCTCATTCTCTTTAAAGTCACTTTAAGCACCTTCTAAACACCATTTTGCATCGTCTCATTCTCTTTAAAGTCACCTTAAGCACCTTCTAAACACCATTTTGCATCGTCTCATTCTCTTTAAAGTCACTTTAAGCACCTTCTAAACACCATTTTGCATCGTCTCATTCTCTTTAAAGTCACTTTAAGCACCTTCTAAACCTCATTTTGCATCGTCTCATTCTCTTTAAAGTCACCTTAAGCACCTTCTAAACACCATTTTGCATCGTCTCATTCTCTTTAAAGTCACCTTAAGCACCTTCTAAACACCATTTTGCATCGTCTCATTCTCATTAAAGTCACTTTAAGCACCTTCTAAACACCATTTTGCATCGTCTCATTCTCTTTAAAGTCACTTTAAGCACCTTCTAAACCTCATTTTGCATCGTCTCATTCTCTTTAAAGTCACCTTAAGCACCTTCTAAACACCATTTTGCATCGTCTCATTCTCTTTAAAGTCACCTTAAGCACCTTCTAAACACCATTTTGCATCGTCTCATTCTCTTTAAAGTCACCTTAAGCACCTTCTAAACACCATTTTGCATCGTCTCATTCTCTTTAAAGTCACCTTAAGCACCTTCTAAACACCATTTTGCATCGTCTCATTCTCTTTAAAGTCACTTTAAGCACCTTCTAAACTCATTTTGCATCGTCTCATTCTCTTTAAAGTCACCTTAAGCACCTTCTAAACACCATTTTGCATCGTCTCATTCTCTTTAAAGTCACCTTAAGCACCATCTAAACACCATTTTGCATCGTCTCATTCTCTTTAAAGTCACCTTAAGCACCTTCTAAACACCATTTTGCATCGTCTCATTCTCTTTAAAGTCACTTTAAGCACCTTCTAAACCTCATTTTGCATCGTCTCATTCTCTTTAAAGTCACCTTAAGCACCTTCTAAACACCATTTTGCATCGTCTCATTCTCTTTAAAGTCACCTTAAGCACCTTCTAAACACCATTTTGCATCGTCTCATTCTCTTTAAAGTCACCTTAAGCACCTTCTAAACACCATTTTGCATCGTCTCATTCTCTTTAAAGTCACCTTAAGCACCTTCTAAACCTCATTTTGCATCGTCTCATTCTCTTTAAAGTCACTTTAAGCACCTTCTAAACACCATTTTGCATCGTCTCATTCTCTTTAAAGTCACCTTAAGCACCTTCTAAACACCATTTTGCATCGTCTCATTCTCTTTAAAGTCACCTTAAGCACCTTCTAAACACCATTTTGCATCGTCTCATTCTCTTTAAAGTCACCTTAAGCACCTTCTAAACACCATTTTGCATCGTCTCATTCTCTTTAAAGTCACTTTAAGCACCTTCTAAACACCATTTTGCATCGTCTCATTCTCTTTAAAGTCACCTTAAGCACCTTCTAAACACCATTTTGCATCGTCTCATTCTCTTTAAAGTCACATTAAGCACCTTCTAAACCTCATTTTGCATCGTCTCATTCTCTTTAAAGTCACTTTAAGCACCTTCTAAACCTCATTTTGCATCGTCTCATTCTCTTTAAAGTCACCTTAAGCACCTTCTAAACACCATTTTGCATCGTCCTCATTTCTCTTTAAAAGTCACCTTAAGCACCTTCTAAACACCATTTTGCATCGTCTCATTCTCTTTAAAGTCACCTTAAGCACCTTCTAAACACCATTTTGCATCGTCTCATTCTCTTTAAAGTCACTTTAAGCACCTTCTAAACACCATTTTGCATCGTCTCATTCTCTTTTAAAGTCACCTTAAGCACCTTCTAAACACCATTTTGCATCGTCTCATTCTCTTTAAAGTCACTTTAAGCACCTTCTAAACACCATTTTGCATCGTCTCATTCTCTTTAAAGTCACCTTAAGCACCTTCTAAACACCATTTTGCATCGTCTCATTCTCTTTAAAGTCACTTTAAGCACCTTCTAAACACCATTTTGCATCGTCTCATTCTCTTTAAAGTCACTTTAAGCACCTTCTAAACCTCATTTTGCATCGTCTCATTCATTTTAAAGTCACCTTAAGCACCTTCTAAACACCATTTTGCATCGTCTCATTCTCTTTAAAGTCACCTTAAGCACCTTCTAAACCTCATTTTGCATCGTCTCATTCTCTTTAAAGTCACTTTAAGCACCTTCTAAACACCATTTTGCATCGTCTCATTCTCTTTAAAGTCACCTTAAGCACCTTCTAAACACCATTTTGCATCGTCTCATTCTCTTTAAAGTCACCTTAAGCACCTTCTAAACACCATTTTGCATCGTCTCATTCTCTTTTAAAGTCACATTAAGCACCTTCTAACCTCATTTTGCATCGTCTCATTCTCTTTAAAGTCACCTTAAGCACCTTCTAAACACCATTTTGCATCGTCTCATTCTCTTTAAAGTCACTTTAAGCACCTTCTAAACACCATTTTGCATCGTCTCATTCTCTTTAAAGTCACTTTAAGCACCTTCTAAACCTCATTTTTGCATCGTCCTCATTCTCTTTAAAGTCACCTTAAGCACCTTCTAAACACCATTTTGCATCGTCTCATTCTCTTTAAAGTCACCTTAAGCACCTTCTAAACCTCATTTTGCATCGTCTCATTCTCTTTAAAGTCACTTTAAGCACCTTCTAAACACCATTTTGCATCGTCTCATTCTCTTTAAAGTCACCTTAAGCACCTTCTAAACACCATTTTGCATCGTCTCATTCCCTCTTAAAGTCACTTTAAGCACCTTCTAAACACCATTTTGCATCGTCTCATTCTCTTTAAAGTCACTTTAAGCACCTTCTAAACCTCATTTTGCATCGTCTCATTCTCTTTAAAGTCACCTTAAGCACCTTCTAAACACCATTTTGCATCGTCTCATTCTCTTTAAAGTCACCTTAAGCACCTTCTAAACACCATTTTGCATCGTCTCATTCTCTTTAAAGTCACTTTAAGCACCTTCTAAACACCATTTTGCATCGTCTCATTCTCTTTAAAGTCACTTTAAGCACCTTCTAAAGACCATTTTGCATCGTCTCATTCTCTTTAAAGTCACCTTAAGCACCTTCTAAACACCATTTTGCATCGTCTCATTCTCTTTAAAGTCACTTTAAGCACCTTCTAAACACCATTTTGCATCGTCTCATTCTCTTTAAATTCACCTTAAGCACCTTCTAAACACCATTTTGCATCGTCTCATTCTCTTTAAAGTCACTTTAAGCACCTTCTAAACACCATTTTTGCATCGTCTCATTCTCTTTAAAGTCACTTTAAGCACCTTCTAACCCTCATTTTGCATCGTCTCATTCTCTTTAAAGTCACCTTAAGCACCTTCTAAACACCATTTTGCATCGTCTCATTCTCTTTAAAGTCACTTTAAGCACCTTCTAAACACCATTTTGCATCGTCTCATTCTCTTTAAAGTCACTTTAAGCACCTTCTAAACCTCATTTTGCATCGTCTCATTCTCTTTAAAGTCACCTTAAGCACCTTCTAAACACCATTTTGCATCGTCTCATTCTCTTTAAAGTCACATTAAGCACCTTCTAAACCTCATTTTTGCATCGTCTCATTCTCTTTAAAGTCACCTTAAGCACCTTCTAAACACCATTTTGCATCGTCTCATTCTCTTTAAAGTCACTTTAAGCACCTTCTAAACACCATTTTGCATCGTCTCATTCTCTTTAAAGTCACTTTAAGCACCTTCTAAACCTCATTTTGCATCGTCTCATTCTCTTTAAAGTCACCTTAAGCACCTTCTAAACACCATTTTGCATCGTCTCATTCTCTTTAAAGTCACTTTAAGCACCTTCTAAACCTCATTTTGCATCGTCTCATTCTCTTTAAAGTCACCTTAAGCACCTTCTAAACACCATTTTGCATCGTCTCATTCTCTTTAAAGTCACTTTAAGCACCTTCTAAACACCATTTTGCATCGTCTCATTCTCTTTAAAGTCACTTTAAGCACCTTCTAAACCTCATTTTTGCATCGTCTCATTCTCTTTAAAGTCACTTTAAGCACCTTCTAAACCTCATTTTGCATCGTCTCATTCTCTTTAAAGTGACTTTAAAGCACCTTCTAAACCTCATTTTGCATCGTCTCATTCTCTTTAAAGTCACTTTAAGCACCATTTTGCATCGTCTCATTCTCTTTAAAGTCACTTTAAGCACCTTCTAAACACCATTTTGCATCGTCTCATTCTCTTTAAAGTCACCTTAAGCACCTTCTAAACACCATTTTGCATCGTTTCATTCTCTTTAAAGTCACCTTAAGCACCTTCTAAACACCATTTTGCATCGTCTCATTCTCTTTAAAGTCACCTTAAGCACCTTCTAAACCTCATTTTGCATCGTCTCATTCTCTTTAAAGTCACTTTAAGCACCTTCTAAACACCATTTTGCATCGTCTCATTCTCTTTAAAGTCACCTTAAGCACCTTCTAAACACCATTTTGCATCGTCTCATTCTCTTTAAAGTCACTTTAAGCACCTTCTAAACACCATTTTGCATCGTCTCATTCTCTTTAAAGTCACTTTAAGCACCTTCTAAACCTCATTTTGCATCGTCTCATTCTCTTTAAAGTCACCTTAAGCACCTTCTAAACACCATTTTGCATCGTCTCATTCTCTTTAAAGTCACATTAAGCACCTTCTAAACACCATTTTGCATCGTCTCATTCTCTTTAAAGTCACTTTAAGCACCTTCTAAACACCATTTTGCATCGTCTCATTCTCTTTAAAGTCACTTTAAGCACCTTCTAAACACCATTTTGCATCGTCTCATTCTCTTTAAAGTCACCTTCTAACCAGTCATCGTCTCATTCTCTTAAAAGTCACTTAGCACCTTCTAAACACCATTTTGCATCGTCTCATTCTCTTTAAATTCACCTTAAGCACCTTCTAAACACCATTTTGCATCGTCTCATTCTCTTTAAAGTCACTTTAAGCACCTTCTAAACACCATTTTGCATCGTCTCATTCTCTTTAAAGTCACTTTAAGCACCTTCTAAACCTCATTTTTGCATCGTCTCATTCTCTTTAAAGTCACCTTAAGCACCTTCTAACACCATTTTGCATCGTCTCATTCTCTTTAAAGTCACCTTAAGCACCTTCTAAACACCATTTTGCATCGTCTCATTCTCTTTAAAGTCACTTTAAGCACCTTCTAAACACCATTTTGCATCGTCTCATTCTCTTTAAATTCACCTTAAGCACCTTCTAAACACCATTTTGCATCGTCTCATTCTCTTTAAAGTCACTTTAAGCACCTTCTAAACACCATTTTGCATCGTCTCATTCTCTTTAAAGTCACTTTAAGCACCTTCTAAACTCATTTTGCATCGTCTCATTCTCTTTAAAGTCACCTTAAGCACCTTCTAAACACCATTTTGCATCGTCTCATTCTCTTTAAAGTCACTTTAAGCACCTTCTAAACACCATTTTGCATCGTCTCATTCTCTTTAAAGTCACTTTAAGCACCTTCTAAACCTCATTTTGGCATCGTCTCATTCTCTTTAAAGTCACCTTAAGCACCTTCTAAACACCATTTTGCATCGTCTCATTCTCTTTAAAGTCACATTAAGCACCTTCTAAACCTCATTTTGCATCGTCTCATTCTCTTTAAAGTCACCTTAAGCACCTTCTAAACACCATTTTGCATCGTCTCATTCTCTTTAAAGTCACTTTAAGCACCTTCTAAACACCATTTTGCATCGTCTCATTCTCTTTAAAGTCACTTTAAGCACCTTCTAAACCTCATTTTGCATCGTCTCATTCTCTTTAAAGTCACCTTAAGCACCTTCTAAACACCATTTTGCATCGTCTCATTCTCTTTAAAGTCACCTTAAGCACCTTCTAAACCTCATTTTGCATCGTCTCATTCTCTTTAAAGTCACTTTAAGCACCTTCTAAACACCATTTTGCATCGTCTCATTCTCTTTAAAGTCACCTTAAGCACCTTCTAAACACCATTTTGCATCGTCTCATTCTCTTTAAAGTCACTTTAAGCACCTTCTAAACACCATTTTGCATCGTCTCATTCTCTTTAAAGTCACTTTAAGCACCTTCTAAACCTCATTTTGCATCGTCTCATTCTCTTTAAAGTCACCTTAAGCACCTTCTAAACACCATTTTGCATCGTCTCATTCTCTTTAAAGTCACCTTAAGCACCTTCTAAACACCATTTTGCATCGTCTCATTCTCTTTAAAGTCACTTTAAGCACCTTCTAAACACTATTTTGCATCGTCTCATTCTCTTTAAAGTCACTTTAAGCACCTTCTAAACCTCATTTTGCATCGTCTCATTCTCTTTAAAGTCACCTTAAGTACCTTCTAAAACACCATTTTGCATCGTCTCATTCTCTTTAAAGTCACCTTAAGCACCTTCTAAACACCATTTTGCATCGTCTCATTCTCTTTAAAGTCACCTTAAGCACCTTCTAAACACCATTTTGCATCGTCTCATTCTCTTTAAAGTCACCTTAAGCACCTTCTAAACACCATTTTGCATCGTCTCATTCTCTTTAAAGTCACCTTAAGCACCTTCTACACACCATTTTGCATCGTCTCATTCTCTTTAAAGTCACCTTAAGCACCTTCTAAACACCATTTTGCATCGTCTCATTCTCTTTAAAGTCACCTTAAGCACCTTCTAAACACCATTTTGCATCGTCTCATTCTCTTTAAAGTCACTTTAAGCACCTTCTAAACACCATTTTGCATCGTCTCATTCTCTTTAAAGTCACTTTAAGCACCTTCTAAACCCATTTTGCATCGTCTCATTCTCTTTAAAGTCACCTTAAGCACCTTCTAAACACCATTTTGCATCGTCTCATTCTCTTTAAAGTCACCTTAAGCACCTTCTAAACACCATTTTGCATCGTCTCATTCTCTTTAAAGTCACCTTAAGCACCTTCTAAACACCATTTTGCATCGTCTCATTCTCTTTAAAGTCACCTTAAGCACCTTCTAAACACCATTTTGCATCGTCTCATTCTCTTTAAAGTCACTTAAGCACCTTCTAAACCCATTTTGCATCGTCTCATTCTCTTTAAAGTCACCTTAAGCACCTTCTAAACACCATTTTGCATCGTCTCATTCTCTTTAAAGTCACCTTAAGCACCTTCTAAACACCATTTTGCATCGTCTCATTCTCTTTAAAGTCACTTTAAGCACCTTCTAAACACCATTTTGCATCGTCTCATTCTCTTTAAAGTCACTTTAAGCACCTTCTAAACCTCATTTTGCATCGTCTCATTCTCTTTAAAGTCACCTTAAGCACCTTCTAAACACCATTTTGCATCGTCTCATTCTCTTTAAAGTCACCTTAAGCACCTTCTAAACACCATTTTGCATCGTCTCATTCTCTTTAAAGTCACCTTAAGCACCTTCTAAACACTATTTTGCATCGTCTCATTCTCTTTAAAGTCACTTTAAGCACCTTCTAAACACCATTTTGCATCGTCTCATTCTCTTTAAAGTCACTTTAAGCACCTTCTAAACACCATTTTGCATCGTCTCATTCTCTTTAAAGTCACCTTAAGCACCTTCTAAACACCATTTTGCATCGTCTCATTCTCTTTAAAGTCACTTTAAGCACCTTCTAAACACCATTTTGCATCGTCTCATTCTCTTTAAAGTCACTTTAAGCACCTTCTAAACCTCATTTTGCATCGTCTCATTCTCTTTAAAGTCACTTTAAGCACCTTCTAAACCTCATTTTGCATCGTCTCATTCTCTTTAAAGTCACTTTAAGCACCTTCTAAACCTCATTTTGCATCGTCTCATTCTCTTTAAAGTCACTTTAAGCACCATTTTGCATCGTCTCATTCTCTTTAAAGTCACTTTAAGCACCTTCTAAACACCATTTTGCATCGTCTCATTCTCTTTAAAGTCACCTTAAGCACCTTCTAAACACCATTTTGCATCGTCTCATTCTCTTTAAAGTCACCTTAAGCACCTTCTAAACACCATTTTGCATCGTCTCATTCTCTTTAAAGTCACCTTAAGCACCTTCTAAACCTCATTTTGCATCGTCTCATTCTCTTTAAAGTCACTTTAAGCACCTTCTAAACACCATTTTGCATCGTCTCATTCTCTTTAAAGTCACCTTAAGCACCTTCTAAACACCATTTTGCATCGTCTCATTCTCTTTAAAGTCACTTTAAGCACCTTCTAAACACCATTTTGCATCGTCTCATTCTCTTTAAAGTCACTTTAAGCACCTTCTAAACCTCATTTTGCATCGTCTCATTCTCTTTAAAGTCACCTTAAGCACCTTCTAAACACCATTTTGCATCGTCTCATTCTCTTTAAAGTCACCTTAAGCACCTTCTAAACACCATTTTGCATCGTCTCATTCTCTTTAAAGTCACTTTAAGCACCTTCTAAACACCATTTTGCATCGTCTCATTCTCTTTAAAGTCACTTTAAGCACCTTCTAAACACCATTTTGCATCGTCTCATTCTCTTTAAAGTCACCTTAAGCACCTTCTAAACACCATTTTGCATCGTCTCATTCTCTTTAAAGTCACTTTAAGCACCTTCTAAACACCATTTTGCATCGTCTCATTCTCTTTAAATTCACCTTAAGCACCTTCTAAACACCATTTTGCATCGTCTCATTCTCTTTAAAGTCACTTTAAGCACCTTCTAAACACCATTTTGCATCGTCTCATTCTCTTTAAAGTCACTTTAAGCACCTTCTAAACCTCATTTTGCATCGTCTCATTCTCTTTAAAGTCACCTTAAGCACCTTCTAAACACCATTTTGCATCGTCTCATTCTCTTTAAAGTCACCTTAAGCACCTTCTAAACACCATTTTGCATCGTCTCATTCTCTTTAAAGTCACTTTAAGCACCTTCTAAACACCATTTTGCATCGTCTCATTCTCTTTAAATTCACCTTAAGCACCTTCTAAACACCATTTTGCATCGTCTCATTCTCTTTACAGTCACTTTAAGCACCTTCTAAACACCATTTTGCATCGTCTCATTCTCTTTAAAGTCACTTTAAGCACCTTCTAAACCTCATTTTGCATCGTCTCATTCTCTTTAAAGTCACCTTAAGCACCTTCTAAACACCATTTTGCATCGTCTCATTCTCTTTAAAGTCACTTTAAGCACCTTCTAAACACCATTTTGCATCGTCTCATTCTCTTTAAAGTCACTTTAAGCACCTTCTAAACCTCATTTTGCATCGTCTCATTCTCTTTAAAGTCACCTTAAGCACCTTCTAAACACCATTTTGCATCGTCTCATTCTCTTTAAAGTCACATTAAGCACCTTCTAAACCTCATTTTGCATCGTCTCATTCTCTTTAAAGTCACCTTAAGCACCTTCTAAACACCATTTTGCATCGTCTCATTCTCTTTAAAGTCACTTTAAGCACCTTCTAAACACCATTTTGCATCGTCTCATTCTCTTTAAAGTCACTTTAAGCACCTTCTAAACCTCATTTTGCATCGTCTCATTCTCTTTAAAGTCACCTTAAGCACCTTCTAAACACCATTTTGCATCGTCTCATTCTCTTTAAAGTCACCTTAAGCACCTTCTAAACCTCATTTTGCATCGTCTCATTCTCTTTAAAGTCACCTTAAGCACCTTCTAAACACCATTTTGCATCGTCTCATTCTCTTTAAAGTCACCTTAAGCACCTTCTAAACACCATTTTGCATCGTCTCATTCTCTTTAAAGTCACTTTAAGCACCTTCTAAACACCATTTTGCATCGTCTCATTCTCTTTAAAGTCACTTTAAGCACCTTCTAAACCTCATTTTGCATCGTCTCATTCTCTTTAAAGTCACCTTAAGCACCTTCTAAACACCATTTTGCATCGTCTCATT
Organism: Anopheles coustani; assembly: GCF_943734705.1. Taxonomy (NCBI): domain Eukaryota; kingdom Metazoa; phylum Arthropoda; class Insecta; order Diptera; family Culicidae; genus Anopheles; species Anopheles coustani. The sequence continues at coordinate 10,833 of NW_026525341.1, forward strand.
CTCTTTAAAGTCACCTTAAGCACCTTCTAAACACCATTTTGCATCGTCTCATTCTCTTTAAAGTCACTTTAAGCACCTTCTAAACACCATTTTGCATCGTCTCATTCTCTTTAAAGTCACTTTAAGCACCTTCTAAACCTCATTTTGCATCGTCTCATTCTCTTTAAAGTCACCTTAAGTACCTTCTAAACACCATTTTGCATCGTCTCATTCTCTTTAAAGTCACCTTAAGCACCTTCTAAACACCATTTTGCATCGTCTCATTCTCTTTAAAGTCACCGTAAGCACCTTCTAAACACCATTTTGCATCGTCTCATTCTCTTTAAAGTCACCTTAAGCACCTTCTAAACACCATTTTGCATCGTCTCATTCTCTTTAAAGTCACCTTAAGCACCTTCTACACACCATTTTGCATCGTCTCATTCTCTTTAAAGTCACTTTAAGCACCTTCTAAACACCATTTTGCATCGTCTCATTCTCTTTAAAGTCACCTTAAGCACCTTCTAAACACCATTTTGCATCGTCTCATTCTCTTTAAAGTCACCTTAAGCACCTTCTAAACACCATTTTGCATCGTCTCATTCTCTTTAAAGTCACCTTAAGCACCTTCTAAACACCATTTTGCATCGTCTCATTCTCTTTAAAGTCACTTTAAGCACCTTCTAAACCTCATTTTGCATCGTCTCATTCTCTTTAAAGTCACCTTAAGCACCTTCTAAACACCATTTTGCATCGTCTCATTCTCTTTAAAGTCACCTTAAGCACCTTCTAAACACCATTTTGCATCGTCTCATTCTCTTTAAAGTCACTTTAAGCACCTTCTAAACACCATTTTGCATCGTCTCATTCTCTTTAAAGTCACTTTAAGCACCTTCTAAACCTCATTTTGCATCGTCTCATTCTCTTTAAAGTCACCTTAAGCACCTTCTAAACACCATTTTGCATCGTCTCATTCTCTTTAAAGTCACCTTAAGCACCTTCTAAACACCATTTTGCATCGTCTCATTCTCTTTAAAGTCACCTTAAGCACCTTCTAAACACTATTTTGCATCGTCTCATTCTCTTTAAAGTCACTTTAAGCACCTTCTAAACACCATTTTGCATCGTCTCATTCTCTTTAAAGTCACCTTAAGCACCTTCTAAACACCATTTTGCATCGTCTCATTCTCTTTAAAGTCACCTTAAGCACCTTCTAAACACCATTTTGCATCGTCTCATTCTCTTTAAAGTCACCTTAAGCACCTTCTAAACACCATTTTGCATCGTCTCATTCTCTTTAAAGTCACTTTAAGCACCTTCTAAACACCATTTTGCATCGTCTCATTCTCTTTAAAGTCACCTTAAGCACCTTCTAAACCTCATTTTGCATCGTCTCATTCTCTTTAAAGTCACTTTAAGCACCTTCTAAACCTCATTTTGCATCGTCTCATTCTCTTTAAAGTCACCTTAAGCACCTTCTAAACACCATTTTGCATCGTCTCATTCTCTTTAAAGTCACCTTAAGCACCTTCTAAACACCATTTTGCATCGTCTCATTCTCTTTAAAGTCACTTTAAGCACCTTCTAAACACCATTTTGCATCGTCTCATTCTCTTTAAAGTCACTTTAAGCACCTTCTAAACCTCATTTTGCATCGTCTCATTCTCTTTAAAGTCACCTTAAGCACCTTCTAAACACCATTTTGCATCGTCTCATTCTCTTTAAAGTCACCTTAAGCACCTTCTAAACACCATTTTGCATCGTCTCATTCTCTTTAAAGTCACCTTAAGCACCTTCTAAACACCATTTTGCATCGTCTCATTCTCTTTAAAGTCACTTTAAGCACCTTCTAAACCTCATTTTGCATCGTCTCATTCTCTTTAAAGTCACTTTAAGCACCTTCTAAACCTCATTTTGCATCGTCTCATTCTCTTTAAAGTCACTTTAAGCACCTTCTAAACCTCATTTTGCATCGTCTCATTCTCTTTAAAGTCACCTTAAGCACCTTCTAAACACCATTTTGCATCGTCTCATTCTCTTTAAAGTCACTTTAAGCACCTTCTAAACACCATTTTGCATCGTCTCATTCTCTTTAAAGTCACCTTAAGCACCTTCTAAACACCATTTTGCATCGTCTCATTCTCTTTAAAGTCACTTTAAGCACCTTCTAAACACCATTTTGCATCGTCTCATTCTCTTTAAAGTCACCTTAAGCACCTTCTAAACACCATTTTGCATCGTCTCATTCTCTTTAAAGTCACTTTAAGCACCTTCTAAACACCATTTTGCATCGTCTCATTCTCTTTAAAGTCACCTTAAGCACCTTCTAAACACCATTTTGCATCGTCTCATTCTCTTTAAAGTCACCTTAAGCACCTTCTAAACACCATTTTGCATCGTCTCATTCTCTTTAAAGTCACTTTAAGCACCTTCTAAACACCATTTTGCATCGTCTCATTCTCTTTAAAGTCACCTTAAGCACCTTCTAAACACCGTTTTGCATCGTCTCATTCTCTTTAAAGTCACCTTAAACACCTTCTAAACACCATTTTGCATCGTCTCATTCTCTTTAAAGTCACCTTAAGCACCTTCTAAACACCATTTTGCATCGTCTCATTCTCTTTAAAGTCACTTTAAGCACCTTCTAAACACCATTTTGCATCGTCTCATTCTCTTTAAAGTCACCTTAAGCACCTTCTAAACACCATTTTGCATCGTCTCATTCTCTTTAAAGTCACTTTAAGCACCTTCTAAACACCATTTTGCATCGTCTCATTCTCTTTAAAGTCACTTTAAGCACCTTCTAAACCTCATTTTGCATCGTCTCATTCTCTTTAAAGTCACTTTAAGCACCTTCTAAACCTCATTTTGCATCGTCTCATTCTCTTTAAAGTCACTTTAAGCACCTTCTAAACCTCATTTTGCATCGTCTCATTCTCTTTAAAGTCACTTTAAGCACCATTTTGCATCGTCTCATTCTCTTTAAAGTCACTTTAAGCACCTTCTAAACACCATTTTGCATCGTCTCATTCTCTTTAAAGTCACCTTAAGCACCTTCTAAACACCATTTTGCATCGTCTCATTCTCTTTAAAGTCACCTTAAGCACCTTCTAAACACCATTTTGCATCGTCTCATTCTCTTTAAAGTCACCTTAAGCACCTTCTAAACCTCATTTTGCATCGTCTCATTCTCTTTAAAGTCACTGTTTGTACTTTTTATAAACATTGAGTTTAGACCAGTCGGTTGATCCTTGACATAAAATTAAGCACCAATCACTAGGCACACATTTCTCCCTAGAAAAGTATAAATAAGAGCGAAATAAACAAAATCTCTCTCTTGATCCTCGCACTTCGTTGTCACCGTTTGGGTAACTATTTGTCGCGTCCGAAACAACGATCCGAAATTTCGCGCTAGATCATTGGTGCCGTGACCAGGATGTTCGCGAATTTTGGTGTGTTTTAAGTCTTCTTGAATATCAATCGTTGTTAAAAGCCACGCATAGGAAAGTGTAAAAAACTCTAACGGACCGCGCAACATCGTAACGTTAAATTCAAAATGACCGCCGATTCCATTACGTTTTCGTCGAAAATAGTTTTCTGTTTCATATCAATTACTCTTCACAAACGATTCATTCGCGTCATTCAACAAGACCATGTTCTTGCTTAAGATTTTCGTTTTTGAACGTCTCTGTGAAAAGTGCAAGAAGCTGCCGTAGGACAAGAAGCCCACTACCGAAGAAGTGAAAAAAAAACACGCAAATTTTCGAGCCTTGTTTATCACATATTTACTTTCTGCACAAGTCAAAACGAGGTCATTAGGACGTAGACGTGCAAGTTTAGAAAAACTTTATGTTATCGAATTGTATCGTAAAACTACCCGCGAAAAGATCCTACTTCGTTATGTTATTTACTACCGCACTATTTATGATGCACCGCCGCACACTCACATACACACGCAACTCGTCACAACACTATATCGATTAGTTCTCCACTGCAACAAAGCCATTTTGCATCGTCTCATTCTCTTTAAAGTCACCTTAAGCACCTTCTAAACACCATTTTGCATCGTCTCATTCTCTTTAAAGTCACCTTAAGCACCTTCTAAACACCATTTTGCATCGTCTCATTCTCTTTAAAGTCACCTTAAGCACCTTCTAAACACCATTTTGCATCGTCTCATTCTCTTTAAAGTCACTTTAAGCACCTTCTAAACACCATTTTGCATCGTCTCATTCTCTTTAAAGTCACTTTAAGCACCTTCTAAACCTCATTTTGCATCGTCTCATTCTCTTTAAAGTCACTTTAAGCACCTTCTAAACCTCATTTTGCATCGTCTCATTCTCTTTAAAGTCACTTTAAGCACCTTCTAAACCTCATTTTGCATCGTCTCATTCTCTTTAAAGTCACTTTAAGCACCTTCTAAACCTCATTTTGCATCGTCTCATTCTCTTTAAAGTCACTTTAAGCACCTTCTAAACCTCATTTTGCATCGTCTCATTCTCTTTAAAGTCACTTTAAGCACCTTCTAAACACCATTTTGCATCGTCTCATTCTCTTTAAAGTCACCTTAAGCACCTTCTAAACACCATTTTGCATCGTCTCATTCTCTTTAAAGTCACCTTAAGCACCTTCTAAACACCATTTTGCATCGTCTCATTCTCTTTAAAGTCACCTTAAGCACCTTCTAAACACCATTTTGCATCGTCTCATTCTCTTTAAAGTCACTTTAAGCACCTTCTAAACACCATTTTGCATCGTCTCATTCTCTTTAAAGTCACTTTAAGCACCTTCTAAACCTCATTTTGCATCGTCTCATTCTCTTTAAAGTCACCTTAAGCACCTTCTAAACACCATTTTGCATCGTCTCATTCTCTTTAAAGTCACTTTAAGCACCTTCTAAACCTCATTTTGCATTGTCTCATTCTCTTTAAAGTCACTTTAAGCACCTTCTAAACCTCATTTTGCATCGTCTCATTCTCTTTAAAGTCACTTTAAGCACCTTCTAAACCTCATTTTGCATCGTCTCATTCTCTTTAAAGTCACCTTAAGCACCTTCTAAACACCATTTTGCATCGTCTCATTCTCTTTAAAGTCACTTTAAGCACCTTCTAAACACCATTTTGCACCGTCTCATTCTCTTTAAAGTCACCTTAAGCACCTTCTAAACACCATTTTGCATCGTCTCATTCTCTTTAAAGTCACTTTAAGCACCTTCTAAACACCATTTTGCATCGTCTCATTCTCTTTAAAGTCACCTTAAGCACCTTCTAAACACCATTTTGCATCGTCTCATTCTCTTTAAAGTCACTTTAAGCACCTTCTAAACACCATTTTGCATCGTCTCATTCTCTTTAAAGTCACCTTAAGCACCTTCTAAACACCATTTTGCATCGTCTCATTCTCTTTAAAGTCACCTTAAGCACCTTCTAAACACCATTTTGCATCGTCTCATTCTCTTTAAAGTCACTTTAAGCACCTTCTAAACACCATTTTGCATCGTCTCATTCTCTTTAAAGTCACCTTAAGCACCTTCTAAACACCATTTTGCATCGTCTCATTCTCTTTAAAGTCACCTTAAGCACCTTCTAAACACCATTTTGCATCGTCTCATTCTCTTTAAAGTCACCTTTAGCACCTTCTAAACACCATTTTGCATCGTCTCATTCTCTTTAAAGTCACTTTAAGCACCTTCTAAACACCATTTTGCATCGTCTCATTCTCTTTAAAGTCACCTTAAGCACCTTCTAAACACCATTTTGCATCGTCTCATTCTCTTTAAAGTCACTTTAAGCACCTTCTAAACACCATTTTGCATCGTCTCATTCTCTTTAAAGTCACCTTAAGCACCTTCTAAACACCATTTTGCATCGTCTCATTCTCTTTAAAGTCACTTTAAGCACCTTCTAAACACCATTTTGCATCGTCTCATTCTCTTTAAAGTCACCTTAAGCACCTTCTAAACATCATTTTGCATCGTCTCATTCTCTTTAAAGTCACTTTAAGCACCTTCTAAACACCATTTTGCATCGTCTCATTCTCTTTAAAGTCACCTTAAGCACCTTCTAAACACCATTTTGCGTCGTCTCATTCTCTTTAAAGTCACCTTAAGCACCTTCTAAACACCATTTTGCATCGTCTCATTCTCTTTAAAGTCACTTTAAGCACCTTCTAAACACCATTTTGCATCGTCTCATTCTCTTTAAAGTCACCTTAAGCACCTTCTAAACACCATTTTGCATCGTCTCATTCTCTTTAAAGTCACCTTAAGCACCTTCTAAACACCATTTTGCATCGTCTCATTCTCTTTAAAGTCACCTTAAGCACCTTCTAAACACCATTTTGCATCGTCTCATTCTCTTTAAAGTCACTTTAAGCACCTTCTAAACCTCATTTTGCATCGTCTCATTCTCTTTAAAGTCACCTTAAGCACCTTCTAAACACCATTTTGCATCGTCTCATTCTCTTTAAAGTCACTTTAAGCACCTTCTAAACACCATTTTGCACCGTCTCATTCTCTTTAAAGTCACTTTAAGCACCTTCTAAACCTCATTTTGCATCGTCTCATTCTCTTTAAAGTCACCTTAAGCACCTTCTAAACACCATTTTGCATCGTCTCATTCTCTTTAAAGTCACTTTAAGCACCTTCTAAACACCATTTTGCATCGTCTCATTCTCTTTAAAGTCACTTTAAGCACCTTCTAAACCTCATTTTGCATCGTCTCATTCTCTTTAAAGTCACCTTAAGCACCTTCTAAACACCATTTTGCATCGTCTCATTCTCTTTAAAGTCACCTTAAGCACCTTCTAAACACCATTTTGCATCGTCTCATTCTCTCTAACGTAACTTTAAGCACCTTCTAAACCTCATTTTGCATCGTCTCATTCTCTCTAACCTCACTTTAAGCACCTTCTAAACCTCATTTTGCATCGTCTCATTCTCTTTAAAGTCACCTTAAGCACCTTCTAAACACCATTTTGCATCGTCTCATTCTCTTTAAAGTCACCTTAAGCACCTTCTAAACACCATTTTGCATCGTCTCATTCTCTTTAAAGTCACCTTAAGCACCTTCTAAACACCATTTTGCATCGTCTCATTCTCTTTAAAGTCACCTTAAGCACCTTCTAAACACCATTTTGCATCGTCTCATTCTCTTTAAAGTCACCTTAAGCACCTTCTAAACACCATTTTGCATCGTCTCATTCTCTTTAAAGTCACCTTAAGCACCTTCTAAACACCATTTTGCATCGTCTCATTCTCTTTAAAGTCACTTTAAGCACCTTCTAAACACCATTTTGCATCGTCTCATTCTCTTTAAAGTCACTTTAAGCACCTTCTAAACCTCATTTTGCATCGTCTCATTCTCTTTAAAGTCACCTTAAGCACCTTCTAAACACCATTTTGCATCGTCTCATTCTCTTTAAAGTCACCTTAAGCACCTTCTAAACCTCATTTTGCATCGTCTCATTCTCTTTAAAGTCACTTTAAGCACCTTCTAAACACCATTTTGCATCGTCTCATTCTCTTTAAAGTCACTTTAAGCACCTTCTAAACCTCATTTTGCATCGTCTCATTCTCTTTAAAGTCACCTTAAGCACCTTCTAAACACCATTTTGCATCGTCTCATTCTCTTTAAAGTCACCTTAAGCACCTTCTAAACACCATTTTGCATCGTCTCATTCTCTTTAAAGTCACTTTAAGCACCTTCTAAAGACCATTTTGCATCGTCTCATTCTCTTTAAAGTCACTTTAAGCACCTTCTAAACACCATTTTGCATCGTCTCATTCTCTTTAAAGTCACCTTAAGCACCTTCTAAACACCATTTTGCATCGTCTCATTCTCTTTAAAGTCACCTTAAGCACCTTCTAAACACCATTTTGCATCGTCTCATTCTCTTTAAAGTCACTTTAAGCACCTTCTAAACACCATTTTGCATCGTCTCATTCTCTTTAAAGTCACCTTAAGCACCTTCTAAACCTCATTTTGCATCGTCTCATTCTCTTTAAAGTCACCTTAAGCACCTTCTAAACACCATTTTGCATCGTCTCATTCTCTTTAAAGTCACCTTAAGCACCTTCTAAACCTCATTTTGCATCGTCTCATTCTCTTTAAAGTCACTTTAAGCACCTTCTAAACACCATTTTGCATCGTCTCATTCTCTTTAAAGTCACCTTAAGCACCTTCTAAACACCATTTTGCATCGTCTCATTCTCTTTAAAGTCACTTTAAGCACCTTCTAAACACCATTTTGCATCGTCTCATTCTCTTTAAAGTCACTTTAAGCACCTTCTAAACCTCATTTTGCATCGTCTCATTCTCTTTAAAGTCACCTTAAGCACCTTCTAAACACCATTTTGCATCGTCTCATTCTCTTTAAAGTCACCTTAAGCACCTTCTAAACACCGTTTTGCATCGTCTCATTCTCTTTAAAGTCACTTTAAGCACCTTCTAAACACCATTTTGCATCGTCTCATTCTCTTTAAAGTCACTTTAAGCACCTTCTAAACCTCATTTTGCATCGTCTCATTCTCTTTAAAGTCACCTTAAGCACCTTCTAAACACCATTTTGCATCGTCTCATTCTCTTTAAAGTCACCTTAAGCACCTTCTAAACACCATTTTGCATCGTCTCATTCTCTTTAAAGTCACCTTAAGCACCTTCTAAACACCATTTTGCATCGTCTCATTCTCTTTAAAGTCACCTTAAGCACCTTCTAAACACCATTTTGCATCGTCTCATTCTCTTTAAAGTCACCTTAAGCACCTTCTACACACCATTTTGCATCGTCTCATTCTCTTTAAAGTCACTTTAAGCACCTTCTAAACACCATTTTGCATCGTCTCATTCTCTTTAAAGTCACTTTAAGCACCTTCTAAACCTCATTTTGCATCGTCTCATTCTCTTTAAAGTCACCTTAAGCACCTTCTAAACACCATTTTGCATCGTCTCATTCTCTTTAAAGTCACCTTAAGCACCTTCTAAACACCATTTTGCATCGTCTCATTCTCTTTAAAGTCACCTTAAGCACCTTCTAAACACCATTTTGCATCGTCTCATTCTCTTTAAAGTCACCTTAAGCACCTTCTAAACACCATTTTGCATCGTCTCATTCTCTTTAAAGTCACTTTAAGCACCTTCTAAACCTCATTTTGCATCGTCTCATTCTCTTTAAAGTCACCTTAAGCACCTTCTAAACACCATTTTGCATCGTCTCATTCTCTTTAAAGTCACCTTAAGCACCTTCTAAACACCATTTTGCATCGTCTCATTCTCTTTAAAGTCACTTTAAGCACCTTCTAAACCTCATTTTGCATCGTCTCATTCTCTTTAAAGTCACCTTAAGCACCTTCTAAACACCATTTTGCATCGTCTCATTCTCTTTAAAGTCACCTTAAGCACCTTCTAAACACCATTTTGCATCGTCTCATTCTCTTTAAAGTCACCTTAAGCACCTTCTAAACACCATTTTGCATCGTCTCATTCTCTTTAAAGTCACTTTAAGCACCTTCTAAACACCATTTTGCATCGTCTCATTCTCTTTAAAGTCACCTTAAGCACCTTCTAAACACCATTTTGCATCGTCTCATTCTCTTTAAAGTCACCTTAAGCACCTTCTAAACACCATTTTGCATCGTCTCATTCTCTTTAAAGTCACCTTAAGCACCTTCTAAACACCATTTTGCATCGTCTCATTCTCTTTAAAGTCACTTTAAGCACCTTCTAAACACCATTTTGCATCGTCTCATTCTCTTTAAAGTCACCTTAAGCACCTTCTAAACCTCATTTTGCATCGTCTCATTCTCTTTAAAGTCACTTTAAGCACCTTCTAAACCTCATTTTGCATCGTCTCATTCTCTTTAAAGTCACCTTAAGCACCTTCTAAACACCATTTTGCATCGTCTCATTCTCTTTAAAGTCACCTTAAGCACCTTCTAAACACCATTTTGCATCGTCTCATTCTCTTTAAAGTCACTTTAAGCACCTTCTAAACACCATTTTGCATCGTCTCATTCTCTTTAAAGTCACTTTAAGCACCTTCTAAACCTCATTTTGCATCGTCTCATTCTCTTTAAAGTCACCTTAAGCACCTTCTAAACACCATTTTGCATCGTCTCATTCTCTTTAAAGTCACCTTAAGCACCTTCTAAACACCATTTTGCATCGTCTCATTCTCTTTAAAGTCACCTTAAGCACCTTCTAAACACCATTTTGCATCGTCTCATTCTCTTTAAAGTCACTTTAAGCACCTTCTAAACCTCATTTTGCATCGTCTCATTCTCTTTAAAGTCACTTTAAGCACCTTCTAAACATCATTTTGCATCGTCTCATTCTCTTTAAAGTCACCTTAAGCACCTTCTAAACACCATTTTGCATCGTCTCATTCTCTTTAAAGTCACCTTAAGCACCTTCTAAACACCATTTTGCATCGTCTCATTCTCTTTAAAGTCACTTTAAGCACCTTCTAAACCTCATTTTGCATCGTCTCATTCTCTTTAAAGTCACTTTAAGCACCTTCTAAACCTCATTTTGCATCGTCTCATTCTCTTTAAAGTCACTTTAAGAACCTTCTAAACCTCATTGTGCATCGTCTCATTCTCTTTAAAGTCACCTTAAGCACCTTCTAAACACCATTTTGCATCGTCTCATTCTCTTTAAAGTCACTTTAAGCACCTTCTAAACACCATTTTGCATCGTCTCATTCTCTTTAAAGTCACCTTAAGCACCTTCTAAACACCATTTTGCATCGTCTCATTCTCTTTAAAGTCACTTTAAGCACCTTCTAAACACCATTTTGCATCGTCTCATTCTCTTTAAAGTCACCTTAAGCACCTTCTAAACACCATTTTGCATCGTCTCATTCTCTTTAAAGTCACTTTAAGCACCTTCTAAACCTTATTTTGCATCGTCTCATTCTCTTTAAAGTCACTTTAAGCACCTTCTAAACACCATTTTGCATCGTCTCATTCTCTTTAAAGTCACCTTAAGCACCTTCTAAACACCATTTTGCATCGTCTCATTCTCTTTAAAGTCACTTTAAGCACCTTCTAAACACCATTTTGCATCGTCTCATTCTCTTTAAAGTCACTTTAAGCACCTTCTAAACCTCATTTTGCATCGTCTCATTCTCTTTAAAGTCACCTTAAGCACCTTCTAAACACCATTTTGCATCGTCTCGTTCTCTTTAAAGTCACCTTAAGCACCTTCTAAACACCATTTTGCATCGTCTCATTCTCTTTAAAGTCACTTTAAGCACCTTCTAAACACCATTTTGCATCGTCTCATTCTCTTTAAAGTCACCTTAAGCACCTTCTAAACACCATTTTGCATCGTCTCATTCTCTTTAAAGTCACTTTAAGCACCTTCTAAACCTCATTTTGCATCGTCTCATTCTCTTTAAAGTCACTTAAAGCACCTTCTAAACACCATTTTGCATCGTCTCATTCTCTTTAAAGTCACTTTAAGCACCTTCTAAACACCATTTTGCATCGTCTCATTCTCTTTAAAGTCACCTTAAGCACCTTCTAAACACCATTTTGCATCGTCTCATTCTCTTTAAAGTCACCTTAAGCACCTTCTAAACCTCATTTTGCATCGTCTCATTCTCTTTAAAGTCACCTTAAGCACCTTCTAAACACCATTTTGCATCGTCTCATTCTCTTTAAAGTCACCTTAAGCACCTTCTAAACACCATTTTGCATCGTCTCATTCTCTTTAAAGTCACTTTAAGCACCTTCTAAACACCATTTTGCATCGTCTCATTCTCTTTAAAGTCACTTTAAGCACCTTCTAAACCTCATTTTGCATCGTCTCATTCTCTTTAAAGTCACCTTAAGCACCTTCTAAACACCATTTTGCATCGTCTCATTCTCTTTAAAGTCACCTTAAGCACCTTCTAAACACCATTTTGCATCGTCTCATTCTCTTTAAAGTCACCTTAAGCACCTTCTAAACACCATTTTGCATCGTCTCATTCTCTTTAAAGTCACCTTAAGCACCTTCTAAACACCATTTTGCATCGTCTCATTCTCTTTAAAGTCACCTTAAGCACCTTCTAAACACCATTTTGCATCGTCTCATTCTCTTTAAAGTCACCTTAAGCACCTTCTAAACCTCATTTTGCATCGTCTCATTCTCTTTAAAGTCACTTTAAGCACCTTCTAAACACCATTTTGCATCGTCTCATTCTCTTTAAAGTCACTTTAAGCACCTTCTAAACACCATTTTGCATCGTCTCATTCTCTTTAAAGTCACTTTAAGCACCTTCTAAACACCATTTTGCATCGTCTCATTCTCTTTAAAGTCACTTTAAGCACCTTCTAAACACCATTTTGCATCGTCTCATTCTCTTTAAAGTCACCTTAAGCACCTTCTAAACACCATTTTGCATCGTCTCATTCTCTTTAAAGTCACTTTAAGCACCTTCTAAACACCATTTTGCATCGTCTCATTCTCTTTAAAGTCACCTTAAGCACCTTCTAAACACCATTTTGCATCGTCTCATTCTCTTTAAAGTCACCTTAAGCACCTTCTAAACACCATTCTGCATCGTCTCATTCTCTTTAAAGTCACTTTAAGCACCTTCTAAACCTCATTTTGCATCGTCTCATTCTCTTTAAAGTCACCTTAAGCACCTTCTAAACACCATTTTGCATCGTCTCATTCTCTTTAAAGTCACCTTAAGCACCTTCTAAACACCATTTTGCATCGTCTCATTCTCTTTAAAGTCACCTTAAGCACCTTCTAAACACCATTTTGCATCGTCTCATTCTCTTTAAAGTCACTTTAAGCACCTTCTAAACCTCATTTTGCATCGTCTCATTCTCTTTAAAGTCACCTTAAGCACCTTCTAAACACCATTTTGCATCGTCTCATTCTCTTTAAAGTCACCTTAAGCACCTTCTAAACACCATTTTGCATCGTCTCATTCTCTTTAAAGTCACCTTAAGCACCTTCTAAACACCATTTTGCATCGTCTCATTCTCTTTAAAGTCACCTTAAGCACCTTCTAAACACCATTTTGCATCGTCTCATTCTCTTTAAAGTCACCTTAAGCACCTTCTAAACACCATTCTGCATCGTCTCATTCTCTTTAAAGTCACTTTAAGCACCTTCTAAACCTCATTTTGCATCGTCTCATTCTCTTTAAAGTCACCTTAAGCACCTTCTAAACACCATTTTGCATCGTCTCATTCTCTTTAAAGTCACCTTAAGCACCTTCTAAACACCATTTTGCATCGTCTCATTCTCTTTAAAGTCACCTTAAGCACCTTCTAAACACCATTTTGCATCGTCTCATTCTCTTTAAAGTCACCTTAAGCACCTTCTAAACACCATTCTGCATCGTCTCATTCTCTTTAAAGTCACTTTAAGCACCTTCTAAACACCATTTTGCATCGTCTCATTCTCTTTAAAGTCACCTTAAGCACCTTCTAAACACCATTTTGCATCGTCTCATTCTCTTTAAAGTCACCTTAAGCACCTTCTAAACACCATTTTGCATCGTCTCATTCTCTTTAAAGTCACCTTAAGCACCTTCTAAACACCATTTTGCATCGTCTCATTCTCTTTAAAGTCACCTTAAGCACCTTCTAAACACCATTTTGCATCGTCTCATTCTCTTTAAAGTCACTTTAAGCACCTTCTAAACCTCATTTTGCATCGTCTCATTCTCTTTAAAGTCACCTTAAGCACCTTCTAAACACCATTTTGCATCGTCTCATTCTCTTTAAAGTCACCTTAAGCACCTTCTAAACACCATTTTGCATCGTCTCATTCTCTTTAAAGTCACTTTAAGCACCTTCTAAACACCATTTTGCATCGTCTCATTCTCTTTAAAGTCACCTTAAGCACCTTCTAAACACCATTTTGCATCGTCTCATTCTCTTTAAAGTCACCTTAAGCACCTTCTAAACACCATTCTGCATCGTCTCATTCTCTTTAAAGTCACTTTAAGCACCTTCTAAACCTCATTTTGCATCGTCTCATTCTCTTTAAAGTCACCTTAAGCACCTGCTAAACACCATTTTGCATCGTCTCATTCTCTTTAAAGTCACCTTAAGCACCTTCTAAACACCATTTTGCATCGTCTCATTCTCTTTAAAGTCACCTTAAGCACCTTCTAAACACCATTTTGCATCGTCTCATTCTCTTTAAAGTCACCTTAAGCACCTTCTAAACACCATTCTGCATCGTCTCATTCTCTTTAAAGTCACTTTAAGCACCTTCTAAACACCATTTTGCATCGTCTCATTCTCTTTAAAGTCACCTTAAGCACCTTCTAAACACCATTTTGCATCGTCTCATTCTCTTTAAAGTCACCTTAAGCACCTTCTAAACACCATTTTGCATCGTCTCATTCTCTTTAAAGTCACCTTAAGCACCTTCTAAACCTCATTTTGCATCGTCTCATTCTCTTTAAAGTCACTTTAAGCACCTTCTAAACCTCATTTTGCATCGTCTCATTCTCTTTAAAGTCACCTTAAGCACCTTCTAAACCTCATTTTGCATCGTCTCATTCTCTTTAAAGTCACCTTAAGCACCTTCTAAACACCATTTTGCATCGTCTCATTCTCTTTAAAGTCACTTTAAGCACCTTCTAAACACCATTTTGCATCGTCTCATTCTCTTTAAAGTCACCTTAAGCACCTTCTAAACACCATTTTGCATCGTCTCATTCTCTTTAAAGTCACTTTAAGCACCTTCTAAACACCATTTTGCATCGTCTCATTCTCTTTAAAGTCACTTTAAGCACCTTCTAAACCTCATTTTGCATCGTCTCATTCTCTTTAAAGTCACCTTAAGCACCTTCTAAACCTCATTTTGCATCGTCTCATTCTCTTTAAAGTCACTTTAAGCACCTTCTAAACACCATTTTGCATCGTCTCATTCTCTTTAAAGTCACATTAAGCACCTTCTAAACCTCATTTTGCATCGTCTCATTCTCTTTAAAGTCACTTTAAGCACCTTCTAAACACCATTTTGCATCGTCTCATTCTCTTTAAAGTCACTTTAAGCACCTTCTAAACACCATTTTGCATCGTCTCATTCTCTTTAAAGTCACTTTAAGCACCTTCTAAACCTCATTTTGCATCGTCTCATTCTCTTTAAAGTCACTTTAAGCACCTTCTAAACCTCATTTTGCATCGTCTCATTCTCTTTAAAGTCACCTTAAGCACCTTCTAAACCTCATTTTGCATCGTCTCATTCTCTTTAAAGTCACTTTAAGCACCTTCTAAACACCATTTTGCATCGTCTCATTCTCTTTAAAGTCACCTTAAGCACCTTCTAAACACCATTTTGCATCGTCTCATTCTCTTTAAAGTCACTTTAAGCACCTTCTAAACACCATTTTGCATCGTCTCATTCTCTTTAAAGTCACCTTAAGCACCTTCTAAACACCATTTTGCATCGTCTCATTCTCTTTAAAGTCACTTTAAGCACCTTCTAAACACCATTTTGCATCGTCTCATTCTCTTTAAAGTCACCTTAAGCACCTTCTAAACACCATTTTGCATCGTCTCATTCTCTTTAAAGTCACCTTAAGCACCTTCTAAACCTCATTTTGCATCGTCTCATTCTCTTTAAAGTCACTTTAAGCACCTTCTAAACACCATTTTGCATCGTCTCATTCTCTTTAAAGTCACCTTAAGCACCTTCTAAACCTCATTTTGCATCGTCTCATTCTCTTTAAAGTCACTTTAAGCACCTTCTAAACCTCATTTTGCATCGTCTCATTCTCTTTAAAGTCACTTTAAGCACCTTCTAAACACCATTTTGCATCGTCTCATTCTCTTTAAAGTCACTTAAGCACCTTCTAAACACCATTTTGCATCGTCTCATTCTCTTTAAAGTCACCTTAAGCACCTTCTAAACACCATTTTGCATCGTCTCATTCTCTTTAAAGTCACCTTAAGCACCTCTTAAACACCATTTTGCATCGTCTCATTCTCTTTAAAGTCACTTTAAGCACCTTCTAAACACCATTTTGCATCGTCTCATTCTCTTTAAAGTCACTTTAAGCAC
>NW_026525342.1:0-26255 GCF_943734705.1 Anopheles coustani
TCGTTAAAGTCACTTTAAGCACCTTCTAAACTCTTTTTGCATCGTCTCATTCGCGTTAAAGTCACCTAAGCACCGTCTAAAACACCATTTTGCATCGTCTCATTCTCTTTAAAGTCTCTTAAGCACCTTCTAAACCATTTTTGCATCGTCTCATTCCTCTTTAAAGTGCACCTTAAGCACCTTCTAAACCCATTTTGCATCGTCTCATTCTCTTTAAAGTCACTTTAAGCACCTTCTAAACCTCATTTTGCATCGTCTCCATTCTCTTTAAAGTCACCTTAAGCACCTTCTAAACACCATTTTGCATCGTCTCATTCTCTTTAAAGTCACTTTAAGCACCTTCTAAACCTCATTTTGCATCGTCTCATTCTCTTTAAAGTCACCTTAAGCACCTTCTAAACACCATTTTGCATCGTCTCAGTCGCTTTAAAGTCACTTTAAGGCACCTTCTAAACCTCATTTTGCATCGTCTCATTCTCTTTAAAGTCACCTTAAGCACCTTCTAAACCTCATTTTGCATCGTCTCATTCTCTTTAAAGTCACTTTAAGCACCTTCTAAACCTCATTTTGCATCGTCTCATTCTCTTTAAAGTCACTTAAGCACCTTCTAAACCCTTTTGCATCGTCTCATTCTCTTTAAAGTCACCTTAAGCACCTTCTAAACACATTTTGCATCGTCTCATTCTCTTTAAAGTCACTTTAAGCACCTTCTAAACCTCATTTTGCATCGTCTCATTCTCTTTAAAGTCACTTAAGCACCTTCTAAACCTCATTTTGCATCGTCTCATTCTCTTTAAAGTCACTTAAGCACCTTCTAAACTCCTTTTGCATCGTCTCATTCTCTTTAAAGTCACTTTAAGCACCTTCTAAACCTCATTTTGCATCGTCTCATTCTCTTTAAAGTCACCTTAAGCACCTTCTAACACCATTTTGCATCGTCTCATTCTCTTTAAAGTCACTTTAAGCACCTTCTAAACCTCATTTTGCATCGTCTCATTCTCTTTAAGTCACCTTAAGCACCTTCTAAACACCATTTTGCATCGTCTCATTCTCTTTAAAGTCACTTTAAGCCCTTCTAACCTCATTTTGCATCGTCTCATTCTCTTTAAAGTCACCTTAAGCACCTTCTAAACACCATTTTGCATCGTCTCATTCTCTTTAAAGTCACTTAAGCACCTTCTAAACACCATTTTGCATCGTCTCATTCTCTTTAAAGTCACTTAAAGCACCTTCTAAACCTCATTTTGCATCGTCTCATTCTCTTTAAAGTCACCTTAAGCACCTTCTAAACACCATTTTGCATCGTCCTCATTCTCTTTAAAGTCACTTAAGCACCTTCTAAACCTCATTTTGCATCGTCTCATCTCTTAAAGTCACTTTAAGGCACTTCTAAACCTCATTTTGCATCGTCTCATTCTCTTTAAAGTCACCTTAAGCACCTTCTAAACACCATTTTGCATCGTCTCATTCTCTTTAAAGTCACTTTAAGCACCTTCTAAACTCATTTTGCATCGTCTCATTCTCTTTAAAGTCACCTTAAGCACCTTCTAAACCCATTTTGCATCGTCTCATTCTCTTTAAAGTCACTTTAAGCACCTGCTAAACACCATTTGCATCGTCTCATTCTCTTTAAAGTCACTTAAGCACCTTCTAAACCTCATTTGCATCGTCTCATTCTCTTTAAAGTCACCTTAAGCACCTTCTAAACACCATTTTGCATCGTCTCATTCTCTTTAAAGTCACTTTAAGCACCTTCTAAACTCATTTTGCATCGTCTCATTCTCTTTAAAGTCACCTTAAGCACCCTTTCTAAGTCTCATTCCTTGCACGTCACTTTAAGCACCTTCTAAACCTCATTTTGCATCGTCTCATTCTCTTTAAAGTCACTTTAAGCACCTTCTAACCTCATTTGCATCGTCTCATTCTCTTAAAGTCACTTTAAGCACCTTCTAAACACCCATTTGCATCGTCTCATTCTCTTTAAAGTCACTTAAGCACCTTCTAAACCTCATTTTGCATCGTCTCATTCTCTTTAAAGTCACTTTAAGCACCTTCTAAACACATTTTGCATCGTCTCATTCTCTTTAAAGTCACCTTAAGCACCTTCTAAACACCATTTTGCATCGTCTCATTCTCTTTAAAGTCACCTTAAGCACCTTCTAAACCTCATTTTGCATCGTCTCATTCTCTTTAAAGTCACCTTAAGCACCTTCTAAACACCATTTTGCATCGTCTCATTCTCTTTAAAGTCACTTAAGCACCTTCTAAACCTCATTTTGCATCGTCTCATTCTCTTTAAAGTCACCTTAAGCACCTTCTAAACACCATTTTGCATCGTCTCATTCTCTTTAAAGTCACTTTAAGCACCTTCTAAACCTCTCATTTTGCATCGTCTCATTCTCTTTAAAGTCACCTTAAGCACCTTCTAAACCTCATTTTGCATCGTCTCATTCTCTTTAAAGTCACTTTAAGCACCTTCTAAACCTCATTTTGCATCGTCTCATTCTCTTTAAAGTCCTTAAGCACCTTCTAAACACCATTTTGCATCGTCTCATTCTCTTTAAAGTCACTTTAAGCACCTTCTAAACCTCATTTTGCATCGTCTCATTCTCTTTAAAGTCACTTTAAGCACCTTCTAAACACCATTTTGCATCGTCTCATTCTCTTTAAAGTCACTTAAGCACCTTCTAAACCTCATTTTGCATCGTCTCATTCTCTTTAAAGTCACTTTAAGCACCTTCTAAACACCATTTTGCATCGTCTCATTCTCTTTAAAGTCACCTTAAGCACCTTCTAAACACCATTTTGCATCGTCTCATTCTCTTTAAAGTCACTTTAAGCACCTTCTAAACACCATTTTGCATCGTCTCATTCTCTTTAAAGTCACTTAAGCACCTTCTAAACCTCATTTTGCATCGTCTCATTCTCTTTAAAGTCACTTTAGCACCTTCTAAACCTCATTTTGCATCGTCTCATTCTCTTTAAAGTCACCTTAAGCACCTTCTAAACACCATTTTGCATCGTCTCATTCTCTTTAAAGTCACTTAAGCACCTTCTAAACCTCATTTTGCATCGTCTCATTCTCTTTAAAGTCACTTTAAGCACCTTCTAAACCTCATTTTGCATCGTCCTCATTCTCTTTAAAGTCACCTTAAGCACCTTCTAAACACCATTTTGCATCGTCTCATTCTCTTTAAAGTCACTTTAAGCACCTTCTAAACACCATTTTGCATCGTCTCATTCTCTTTAAAGTCACTTTAAGCACCTTCTAAACCTCATTTTGCATCGTCTCATTCGCTTTAAAGTCACCTTAAGCACCTTCTAAACACCATTTTGCATCGTCTCATTCTCTTTAAAAGTCACCTTAAGCACCTTCTAAACACCATTTGCATCGTCTCATTCTCTTTAAAGTCACTTAAGCACTTCTAAACTCTTTTGCTCGTCTCATTCTTTAAAGTCACTTTAAGCACCTTCTAAACTCATTTTGCATCGTCTCATTCTCTTTAAAGTCACTTTAAGCACCTTCTAACACCATTTTGCATCGTCTCATTCTCTTTAAAGTCACTTTAAGCACCTTCTAAACCTCATTTTGCATCGTCTCATTCTCTTTAAAGTCACTTTAAGCACCTTCTAAACCTCATTTTGCATCGTCTCATTCTCTTTAAAGTCACCTTAAGCACCTTCTAAACACTCATTTTGCATCGTCTCATTCTCTTTAAAGTCACTTTAAGCACCTTCTAAACCTCATTTTGCATCGTCTCATTCTCTTTAAAGTCACCTTAAGCACCTTCTAAACCCACTTTGCATCGTCTCATTCTCTTTAAAGTCACTTAAGCACTTCTAAACACCATTTTGCATCGTCTCATTCTCTTTAAAGTCACTTTAAGCACCTTCTAAACCTCATTTTGCATCGTCTCATTCTCTTTAAAGTCACCTTAAGCACCTTCTAAACCTCATTTTGCATCGTCTCATTCTCTTTAAAGTCACTTTAAGCACCTTCTAAACCTCATTTTGCATCGTCTCATTCCTTTAAAGTCACCTTAAGCACCTTCTAAACCTCATTTTGCATCGTCTCATTCTCTTTAAAGTCACTTTAAGCACCTTCTAAACCTCATTTTGCATCGTCTCATTCTCTTTAAAGTCACCTTTAAGCACCTTCTAAACACATTTTGCATCGTCTCATTCTCTTTAAAGTCACTTAAGCACCTTCTAAACCTCATTTTGCATCGTCTCATTCTCTTTAAAGTCACCTTAAGCACCTTCTAAACACCATTTTGCATCGTCTCATTCTCTTTAAAGTCACTTTAAGCACCTTCTAAACTCCATTTTGCATCGTCTCATTCTCTTTAAAGTCACCTTAAGCACCTTCTAAACACCATTTTGCATCGTCTCATTCTCTTTAAAGTCACTTTAAGCACCTTCTAAACCTCATTTTGCATCGTCTCATTCTCTTTAAAGTCACCTTAAGCACCTTCTAAACCCATTTTGCATCGTCTCATTCTCTTTAAAGTCACTTTAAGCCCTTCTAAACCTCATTTTGCATCGTCTCATTCTCTTTAAAGTCACTTAAGCACCTTCTAAACCTCATTTTGCATCGTCTCATTCTCTTTAAAGTCACTTTAAGCACCTTCTAAACTCCATTTTGCATCGTCTCATTCTCTTTAAAGTCACTTAAGCACCTTCTAAACCTCATTTTGCATCGTCTCATTCTCTTTAAAGTCACTTTAAGCACCTTCTAAACACCATTTTGCATCGTCTCATTCTCTTTAAAGTCACCTTAAGCACCTTCTAAACACCATTTTGCATCGTCTCATTCTCTTTAAAAGTCACTTTAAGCACCTTCTAAACTCATTTTGCATCGTCTCATTCTCTTTAAAGTCACCTTAAGCACCTTCTAAACACCATTTTGCATCGTCTCATTCTCTTAAAGTCACTTTAAGCACCTTCTAAACCTCATTTGCATCGTCTCATTCTCTTTAAAGTCACCTTAAGCACCTTCTAAACACCATTTTGCATCGTCTCATTCTCTTTAAAGTCACTTTAAGCACCTTCTAAACCTCATTTTGCATCGTCTCATTCTCTTTAAAGTCACTTTAAGCACCTTCTAAACCCATTTTGCATCGTCTCATTCTCTTAAAGTCACTTTAAGCACCTTCTAAACCTCATTTTGCATCGTCTCATTCTCTTTAAAGTCACCTTAAGCACCTTCTAAACACCATTTTGCATCGTCTCATTCTCTTTAAAGTCACTTAAGCACCTTCTAAACCTCATTTTGCATCGTCTCATTCTCTTTAAAGTCACTTTAAGCACCTTCTAAACACCATTTTGCATCGTCTCATTCTCTTTAAAGTCACTTTAAGCACCTTCTAAACCTCATTTTGCATCGTCTCATTCTCTTTAAAGTCACTTTAAGCACCTTCTAAACCTCCATTTTGCATCGTCTCATTCTCTTTAAAGTCACCTTAAGCACCTTCTAAACTCATTTTGCATCGTCTCATTCTCTTTAAAGTCACTTAAGCACCTTCTAAACACCATTTTGCATCGTCTCATGCTCTTTAAAGTCACTTTAAGCACCTTCTAAACCTCATTTTGCATCGTCCTCATTCTCTTTAAAGTCACCTTAAGCACCTTCTAAACCTCATTTTGCATCGTCTCATTCTCTTTAAAGTCACTTTAAGCACCTTCTAAACCTCATTTTGCATCGTCTCATTCTCTTTAAAGTCACCTTAAGCACCTTCTAAACACCATTTTGCATCGTCTCATTCTCTTTAAAGTCACTTTAAGCACCTTCTAAACCTCATTTTGCATCGTCTCATTCTCTTTAAAGTCACTTTAAGCACCTTCTAAACCTCATTTTGCATCGTCTCATTCTCTTTAAAGTCACCTTAAGCACCTTCTAAACACCATTTTGCATCGTCTCATTCTCTTTAAAGTCACTTTAAGCACCTTCTAAACACCATTTTGCATCGTCTCATTCTCTTTAAAGTCACTTTAAGCACCTTCTAAACCTCATTTTGCATCGTCTCATTCTCTTTAAAGTCACCTTAAGCACCTTCTAAACACCATTTTGCATCGTCTCATTCTCTTTAAAGTCACCTTAAGCACCTTCTAAACACCATTTTGCATCGTCTCATTCTCTTTAAAGTCACTTTAAGCACCTTCTAAACCTCATTTTGCATCGTCTCATTCTCTTAAAGTCACTTAAGCACCTTCTAAACCTCATTTGCATCGTCTCATTCTCTTTAAAGTCACTTAAGCACCTTCTAAACACCATTTTGCATCGTCTCATTCTCTTTAAAGTCACTTAAGCACCTTCTAAACCTCATTTTGCATCGTCTCATTCTCTTTAAAGTCACTTTAAGCACCTTCTAAACCTCATTTTGCATCGTCTCATTCTCTTTAAAGTCACCTTAAGCACCTTCTAAACACCATTTTGCATCGTCTCATTCTCTTAAAGTCACTTTAAGCACCTTCTAAACCTCATTTTGCATCGTCTCATTCTCTTTAAAGTCACCTTAAGCACCTTCTAAACCTCATTTTGCATCGTCTCATTCTCTTTAAAGTCACTTAAGCACTTCTAAACCCATTTTGCATCGTCTCATTCTCTTTAAAGTCACTTTAAGCACCTTCTAAACCTCATTTTGCATCGTCTCATTCTCTTTAAAGGTCACCTTTAAGCACCTTCTAAACCTCATTTTGCATCGTCTCATTCTCTTTAAAGTCACTTAAGCACCTTCTAAACCTCATTTGCATCGTCTCATTCTCTTTAAAGTCACTTTAAGCACCTTCTAAACCTCATTTTGCATCGTCTCATTCTCTTTAAAGTCACTTTAAGCACCTTCTAAACCTCATTTTGCATCGTCTCATTCTCTTTAAAGTCACCTTAAGCACCTTCTAAACACCATTTTGCATCGTCTCATTCTCTTTAAAGTCACCTTAAGCACCTTCTAAACACCATTTTGCATCGTCTCATTCTCTTTAAAGTCACTTTAAAGCACCTCTAAACCTCATTTTGCATCGTCTCATTCTCTTTAAAGTCACTTTAAGCACCTTCTAAACCTCATTTTGCATCGTCCTCAGTCTCTTAAAGTCACCTTAAGCACCTTCTAAACACCATTTTGCATCGTCTCATTCTCTTAAAGTCACTTTAAGCACCTTCTAAACACCATTTTGCATCGTCTCATTCTCTTTAAAGTCACTTTAAGCACCTTCTAAACACCATTTTGCATCGTCTCATTCTCTTTAAAGTCACTTTAAGCACCTTCTAAACCTCATTTTGCATCGTCTCATTCTCTTTAAAGTCACTTTAAGCACCTTCTAAACACCATTTTGCATCGTCTCATTCTCTTTAAAGTCACTTTAAGCACCTTCTAAACCTCATTTTGCATCGTCTCATTCTCTTTAAAGTCACTTTAAGCACCTTCTAAACCTCATTTTGCATCGTCTCATTCTCTTTAAAGTCACCTTAAGCACCTTCTAAACACCATTTTGCATCGTCTCATTCTCTTTAAAGTCACTTTAAGCACCTTCCAAACCTCATTTTGCATCGTCTCATTCTCTTTAAAGTCACCTTAAGCACCTTCTAAACACCATTTTGCATCGTCTCATTCTCTTTAAAGTCACTTTAAGCACCTTCTAAACCTCATTTTGCATCGTCTCATTCTCTTTAAAGTCACTTTAAGCACCTTCTAAACACCATTTTGCATCGTCTCATTCTCTTTAAAGTCACTTTAAGCACCTTCTAAACCTCATTTTGCATCGTCTCATTCTCTTTAAAGTCACCTTAAGCACCTTCTAAACCTCATTTTGCATCGTCTCATTCTCTTTAAAGTCACCTTAAGCACCTTCTAAACACCATTTTGCATCGTCTCATTCTCTTTAAAGTCACTTTAAGCACCTTCTAAACCTCATTTTGCATCGTCTCATTCTCTTTAAAGTCACCTTAAGCACCTTCTAAACACCATTTTGCATCGTCTCATTCTCTTTAAAGTCACTTTAAGCACCTTCTAAACCTCATTTTGCATCGTCTCATTCTCTTTAAAGTCACTTTAAGCACCTTCTAAACCTCATTTTGCATCGTCTCATTCTCTTTAAAGTCACCTTAAGCACCTTCTAAACACCATTTTGCATCGTCTCATTCTCTTTAAAGTCACTTTAAGCACCTTCTAAACCTCATTTTGCATCGTCTCATTCTCTTTAAAGTCACCTTAAGCACCTTCTAAACACCATTTTGCATCGTCTCATTCTCTTTAAAGTCACTTTAAGCACCTTCTAAACCTCATTTTGCATCGTCTCATTCTCTTTAAAGTCACCTTAAGCACCTTCTAAACACCATTTTGCATCGTCTCATTCTCTTTAAAGTCACTTTAAGCACCTTCTAAACCTCATTTTGCATCGTCTCATTCTCTTTAAAGTCACCTTAAGCACCTTCTAAACACCATTTTGCATCGTCTCATTCTCTTTAAAGTCACTTTAAGCACCTTCTAAACACCATTTTGCATCGTCTCATTCTCTTTAAAGTCACTTTAAGCACCTTCTAAACCTCATTTTGCATCGTCTCATTCTCTTTAAAATCACCTTAAGCACCATCTAAACACCATTTTGCATCGTCTCATTCTCTTTAAAGTCACTTTAAGCACCTTCTAAACCTCATTTTGCATCGTCTCATTCTCTTTAAAGTCACTTTAAGCACCTTCTAAACCTCATTTTGCATCGTCTCATTCTCTTTAAAGTCACCTTAAGCACCTTCTAAACACCATTTTGCATCGTCTCATTCTCTTTAAAGTCACTTTAAGCACCTTCTAAACCTCATTTTGCATCGTCTCATTCTCTTTAAAGTCACCTTAAGCACCTTCTAAACACCATTTTGCATCGTCTCATTCTCTTTAAAGTCACT
Organism: Anopheles coustani; assembly: GCF_943734705.1. Classification (NCBI taxonomy): domain Eukaryota; kingdom Metazoa; phylum Arthropoda; class Insecta; order Diptera; family Culicidae; genus Anopheles; species Anopheles coustani. Next base: position 8,897 of record NW_026525342.1, read on the forward strand.
TTAAGCACCTTCTAAACACCATTTTGCATCGTCTCATTCTCTTTAAAGTCACTTTAAGCACCTTCTAAACCTCATTTTGCATCGTCTCATTCTCTTTAAAGTCACCTTAAGCACCTTCTAAACACCATTTTGCATCGTCTCATTCTCTTTAAAGTCACTTTAAGCACCTTCTAAACACCATTTTGCATCGTCTCATTCTCTTTAAAGTCACTTTAAGCACCTTCTAAACCTCATTTTGCATCGTCTCATTCTCTTTAAAGTCACTTTAAGCACCTTCTAAACACCATTTTGCATCGTCTCATTCTCTTTAAAGTCACTTTAAGCACCTTCTAAACCTCATTTTGCATCGTCTCATTCTCTTTAAAGTCACTTTAAGCACCTTCTAAAGACCATTTTGCATCGTCTCATTCTCTTTAAAGTCACCTTAAGCACCTTCTAAACACCATTTTGCATCGTCTCATTCTCTTTAAAGTCACTTTAAGCACCTTCTAAACCTCATTTTGCATCGTCTCATTCTCTTTAAAGTCACCTTAAGCACCTTCTAAACACCATTTTGCATCGTCTCATTCTCTTTAAAGTCACTTTAAGCACCTTCTAAACCTCATTTTGCATCGTCTCATTCTCTTTAAAGTCACCTTAAGCACCTTCTAAACACCATTTTGCATCGTCTCATTCTCTTTAAAGTCACCTTAAGCACCTTCTAAACCTCATTTTGCATCGTCTCATTCTCTTTAAAGTCACTTTAAGCACCTTCTAAACCTCATTTTGCATCGTCTCATTCTCTTTAAAGTCACTTTAAGCACCTTCTAAACACCATTTTGCATCGTCTCATTCTCTTTAAAGTCACCTTAAGCACCTTCTAAACCTCATTTTGCATCGTCTCATTCTCTTTAAAGTCACTTTAAGCACCTTCTAAACCTCATTTTGCATCGTCTCATTCTCTTTAAAGTCACTTTAAGCACCTTCTAAACCTCATTTTGCATCGTCTCATTCTCTTTAAAGTCACTTTAAGCACCTTCTAAACACCATTTTGCATCGTCTCATTCTCTTTAAAGTCACCTTAAGCACCTTCTAAACCTCATTTTGCATCGTCTCATTCTCTTTAAAGTCACTTTAAGCACCTTCTAAACACCATTTTGCATCGTCTCATTCTCTTTAAAGTCACTTTAAGCACCTTCTAAACACAATTCTGCATCGTCTCATTCTCTTTAAAGTCACTTTAAGCACCTTCTAAACCTCATTTTGCATCGTCTCATTCTCTTTAAAGCAGGGGTCGGCCCAGTTTTAACTAAAAGGGCCAGACAAGAAAAATAAGCCTGACTCTGCGGGCCATATTCACCAAACAAATATCTTAAATAAGGTGATGTAGCGAATAAAGTCATACTTATACATTTTTGCAAGCGAATCTTAAAATAAAACAATAAACAATGAAGATATTTCAGAAGTTCATAGGTTTTTATTTCTGACCTGAAATTATTCTATCAAAACGAGGGTCTAATTGCGTACATCCTGCAATTAAAACGGATTGTAAATGATCGTTGGTTAGTGATGATCTGTACTGTGATTTTACATAGTTCATTTTTGAAAAAGTTTTTTCACATAAATATGTACTACCAAAAATAGATATGAAAGATCTTCCAAATGATTTGAGGTTACTATATTCCGCTTCCGGAAGCATTTTATAAAAACTGACAAGATCCATATTATTGAACTTATTTTTGAGCGTTTCATCGTTTTGTAATTCTATTATTTCTAATTGTAATTCGGATGGAACCTCGTTCACTACACAATTAAAGGGGTTTTGAAAACATAAAAGATTTTTTGAATTCGAATCCACGTCTGCAAAGCGCTGTTGTAATTGTTCCCTAAGATCTATCAAAATTTCAGAGGCAAAATTATTAGGGAAAGGCGCAGTTAACGAAGCCTGTAGTGTTTTGCAACAGGTGAAATGGTCAAAATTATTTGATGTGACTTGGATTTCGAACAATTCAAATTTTTGCCTATAAGATTTTACCAACGAATACATTTCACAAATTAATTTTGTTTCACCTTGCAATTTCAAATTAAACTTATTAAGATAACCTACGATATCGGTGACAAACGCTAATTTCCAAAGCCATTCCTCATTTGATAGTACTGCTTGTTGTGGATAGTTTTTTTCTTTTAAAAAAGCTGCTATTTCTTGTCTTAATTTGAAAAACCTAAGCAGAACTTCTCCGTTACTAAGCCATCGTACAGCAGTGTGGTATGGGATATCCGTATAGTCGGATTGAATTTCTCGTAAGAATTCTCGAAACTGGCGATGGTTTAATCCCCGAGAACGGATAAAGTTCACCATAGGAGACACTACTTCAACTACACTTACGACATTTGCAATTTTGGAACAAAGAACTTGCTGGTGGATAATGCAGTGTATTGCTATAGGATTTGGACAATTTAGCTCTTTACAAGCGTTAAAAATATGTCCCATTAATCCTTTCCCTGTTCCACACATGTTTTTAGCACCGTCCGTTGTTACCGCCTTCAGCTTATCCCATTGCAAATTAAAATGTTTCAAAGAAATTTCAACCTCCTTGAATATGTTTTCACCAGTAGTCCTATCATGGATACTTTGCATAGACAGTAATTCTTCAGTAGTTTCAAACTCACTATCAACTCCTCTAATAAAAATGAGTAGTTGTGCAGTATCAGTAACGTCTGTGGATTCGTCGATAGTCAACGAAAACCAATGAAATTTCGACACTTTTTCTTTTAATTGTACCCCGATATCTTTACTTATTTCTTCTATTCTTCTGACGGTTGTTCGAGCAGAAAGTGGAATAGTTTCAAACAATTTTTTCTTCTCTGGGCATAATTCCTCTGCTGCCATTACCAAACATGATTTGATCAATTCGCTATCCGTGAAGGGCTTGCCATGTTTTGCTATTAAATGAGCTATTCTAAGGCTGGTTTTAGTTATTGATTCGTTTTCACTTTTGATATTAACGAATAAATTACGTTGTGCAAATACACCCCGATTCATAGCTTCAAATTTTTGCACCCGTTCAGTTTCGGAGAGATTTGAATATTTTGATTCGTGTTTAGTCTGGTAATGGCGTCGAATATTGTATTCCTTGCATATTGCAATTACGCCGTTGCAAAGCAAACACGTTATTTTACCGTTGAATTCTGACACGAAATACTGCACATTCCATGTTGGATTAAAAACACGATTTTCTAAATCAATTTTTCTTCTCTTCTGTGTCGTGGATATGGTTAGGCTGGTGAATTTGAATAGTATGTCAATTATCAACTTGATCACGACAACGGGAATGTACAAGCAAACTAGTCAGCGAGTAAAACGGTATGTCCTTCACGGTTAGTGCACCTACCGCAGACTGATATCGCTATCGAAAACGAGCACGAAATGCACGAAACAATGTGAAAAGCAATGAAGAAAGCGAAAGCTTGGTAGAACGCGAGAGATATGTAGAGACAGCGCGATGTGTGCGGCTTAAACACTAGAAATGGAGAATGTGGGGACGAGTCGAAGTTTGCTTTGAGCAACTTCGCCGATCGCCACTTGCGAACAGCATATCCCATTTCACTCTACCAACCGAAATAACCCGCCAGTGCTATGCCCCACTTTTTATATTTGTTTCTCGCTCAACATGTATTGAATGATTCTTGTTGAGTAGCCTGTCTTTTGCGAATTCTTTTGGTCACCTTCTACCAAGTTCGAGCACCGCGCATCGGTAATCGTTTGGCTAACGGTAAAGTTATCAAAATATTTGGTTCATTCGTTCAAAAAACAGAAACAACACAATTGATGTTGGTTTTGATTGTTACCAAAATTTTCACGCGGGCCGGATGAAATCAGCTGGCGGGCCGGATTTGGCCCGCGGGCCGGACTTTGCCGACCCCTGCTTTAAAGTCACTTTAAGCACCTTCTAAACACCATTTTGCATCGTCTCATTCTCTTTAAAGTCACTTTAAGCACCTTCTAAACCTCATTTTGCATCGTCTCATTCTCTTTAAAGTCACCTTAAGCACCTTCTAAACACCATTTTGCATCGTCTCATTCTCTTTAAAGTCACTTTAAGCACCTTCTAAACCTCATTTTGCATCGTCTCATTCTCTTTAAAGTCACTTTAAGCACCTTCTAAACCTCATTTTGCATCGTCTCATTCTCTTTAAAGTCACCTTAAGCACCTTCTAAACACCATTTTGCATCGTCTCATTCTCTTTAAAGTCACCTTAAGCACCTTCTAAACACCATTTTGCATCGTCTCATTCTCTTTAAAGTCACTTTAAGCACCTTCTAAACCTCATTTTGCATCGTCTCATTCTCTTTAAAGTCACTTTAAGCACCTTCTAAACACCATTTTGCATCGTCTCATTCTCTTTAAAGTCACTTTAAGCACCTTCTAAACCTCATTTTGCATCGTCTCATTCTCTTTAAAGTCACTTTAAGCACCTTCTAAACCTCATTTTGCATCGTCTCATTCTCTTTAAAGTCACCTTAAGCACCTTCTAAACACCATTTTGCATCGTCTCATTCTCTTTAAAGTCACTTTAAGCACCTTCTAAACCTCATTTTGCATCGTCTCATTCTCTTTAAAGTCACTTTAAGCACCTTCTAAACCTCATTTTGCATCGTCTCATTCTCTTTAAAGTCACTTTAAGCACCTTCTAAACACCATTTTGCATCGTCTCATTCTCTTTAAAGTCACTTTAAGCACCTTCTAAACACCATTTTGCATCGTCTCATTCTCTTTAAAGTCACTTTAAGCACCTTCTAAACCTCATTTTGCATCGTCTCATTCTCTTTAAAGTCACCTTAAGCACCTTCTAAACACCATTTTGCATCGTCTCATTCTCTTTAAAGTCACTTTAAGCACCTTCTAAACCTCATTTTGCATCGTCTCATTCTCTTTAAAGTCACCTTAAGCACCTTCTAAACACCATTTTGCATCGTCTCATTCTCTTTAAAGTCACTTTAAGCACCTTCTAAACCTCATTTTGCATCGTCTCATTCTCTTTAAAGTCACTTTAAGCACCTTCTAAACCTCATTTTGCATCGTCTCATTCTCTTTAAAGTCACCTTAAGCACCTTCTAAACACCATTTTGCATCGTCTCATTCTCTTTAAAGTCACCTTAAGCACCTTCTAAACACCATTTTGCATCGTCTCATTCTCTTTAAAGTCACTTTAAGCACCTTCTAAACCTCATTTTGCATCGTCTCATTCTCTTTAAAGTCACTTTAAGCACCTTCTAAACACCATTTTGCATCGTCTCATTCTCTTTAAAGTCACTTTAAGCACCTTCTAAACCTCATTTTGCATCGTCTCATTCTCTTTAAAGTCACCTTAAGCACCTTCTAAACCTCATTTTGCATCGTCTCATTCTCTTTAAAGTCACCTTAAGCACCTTCTAAACACCATTTTGCATCGTCTCATTCTCTTTAAAGTCACCTTAAGCACCTTCTAAACACCATTTTGCATCGTCTCATTCTCTTTAAAGTCACTTTAAGCACCTTCTAAACACCATTTTGCATCGTCTCATTCTCTTTAAAGTCACTTTAAGCACCTTCTAAACCTCATTTTGCATCGTCTCATTCTCTTTAAAGTCACCTTAAGCACCTTCTAAACCTCATTTTGCATCGTCTCATTCTCTTTAAAGTCACTTTAAGCACCTTCTAAACGTCATTTTGCATCGTCTCATTCTCTTTAAAGTCACTTTAAGCACCTTCTAAACCTCATTTTGCATCGTCTCATTCTCTTTAAAGTCACTTTAAGCACCTTCTAAACACCATTTTGCATCGTCTCATTCTCTTTAAAGTCACTTTAAGCACCTTCTAAACCTCATTTTGCATCGTCTCATTCTCTTCAAAGTCACTTTAAGCACCTTCTAAACACCATTTTGCATCGTCTCATTCTCTTTAAAGTCACTTTAAGCACCTTCTAAACCTCATTTTGCATCGTCTCATTCTCTTTAAAGTCACTTTAAGCACCTTCTAAACCTCATTTTGCATCGTCTCATTCTCTTTAAAGTCACTTTAAGCACCTTCTAAACCTCATTTTGCATCGTCTCATTCTCTTTAAAGTCACCTTAAGCACCTTCTAAACACCATTTTGCATCGTCTCATTCTCTTTAAAGTCACTTTAAGCACCTTCTAAACCTCATTTTGCATCGTCTCATTCTCTTTAAAGTCACTTTAAGCACCTTCTAAACCTCATTTTGCATCGTCTCATTCTCTTTAAAGTCACTTTAAGCACCTTCTAAACCTCATTTTGCATCGTCTCATTCTCTTTAAAGTCACTTTAAGCACCTTCTAAACCTCATTTTGCATCGTCTCATTCTCTTTAAAGTCACTTTAAGCACCTTCTAAACCTCATTTTGCATCGTCTCATTCTCTTTAAAGTCACTTTAAGCACCTTCTAAACCTCATTTTGCATCGTCTCATTCTCTTTAAAGTCACTTTAAGCACCTTCTAAACACCATTTTGCATCGTCTCATTCTCTTTAAAGTCACTTTAAGCACCTTCTAAACCTCATTTTGCATCGTCTCATTCTCTTTAAAGTCACCTTAAGCACCTTCTAAACACCATTTTGCATCGTCTCATTCTCTTTAAAGTCACTTTAAGCACCTTCTAAACCTCATTTTGCATCGTCTCATTCTCTTTAAAGTCACCTTAAGCACCTTCTAAACACCATTTTGCATCGTCTCATTCTCTTTAAAGTCACTTTAAGCACCTTCTAAAGACCATTTTGCATCGTCTCATTCTCTTTAAAGTCACTTTAAGCCTCTTCTAAACACCATTTTGCATCGTCTCATTCTCTTTAAAGTCACCTTAAGCACCTTCTAAACACCATTTTGCATCGTCTCATTCTCTTTAAAGTCACTTTAAGCACCTTCTAAACCTCATTTTGCATCGTCTCATTCTCTTTAAAGTCACTTTAAGCACCTTCTAAACCTCATTTTGCATCGTCTCATTCTCTTTAAAGTCACTTTAAGCACCTTCTAAACCTCATTTTGCATCGTCTCATTCTCTTTAAAGTCACTTTAAGCACCTTCTAAACCTCATTTTGCATCGTCTCATTCTCTTTAAAGTCACCTTAAGCACCTTCTAAACACCATTTTGCATCGTCTCATTCTCTTTAAAGTCACTTTAAGCACCTTCTAAACACCATTTTGCATCGTCTCATTCTCTTTAAAGTCACTTTAAGCACCTTCTAAACACCATTTTGCATCGTCTCATTCTCTTTAAAGTCACCTTAAGCACCTTCTAAACACCATTTTGCATCGTCTCATTCTCTTTAAAGTCACTTTAAGCACCTTCTAAACCTCATTTTGCATCGTCTCATTCTCTTTAAAGTCACCTTAAGCACCTTCTAAACACCATTTTGCATCGTCTCATTCTCTTTAAAGTCACTTTAAGCACCTTCTAAACCTCATTTTGCATCGTCTCATTCTCTTTAAAGTCACCTTAAGCACCTTCTAAACCTCATTTTGCATCGTCTCATTCTCTTTAAAGTCACTTTAAGCACCTTCTAAACCTCATTTTGCATCGTCTCATTCTCTTTAAAGTCACCTTAAGCACCTTCTAAACACCATTTTGCATCGTCTCATTCTCTTTAAAGTCACTTTAAGCACCTTCTAAACCTCATTTTGCATCGTCTCATTCTCTTTAAAGTCACCTTAAGCACCTTCTAAACACCATTTTGCATCGTCTCATTCTCTTTAAAGTCACCTTAAGCACCTTCTAAACACCATTTTGCATCGTCTCATTCTCTTTAAAGTCACTTTAAGCACCTTCTAAACACCATTTTGCATCGTCTCATTCTCTTTAAAGTCACTTTAAGCACCTTCTAAACCTCATTTTGCATCGTCTCATTCTCTTTAAAGTCACTTTAAGCACCTTCTAAACACCATTTTGCATCGTCTCATTCTCTTTAAAGTCACCTTAAGCACCTTCTAAACCTCATTTTGCATCGTCTCATTCTCTTTAAAGTCACCTTAAGCACCTTCTAAACACCATTTTGCATCGTCTCATTCTCTTTAAAGTCACTTTAAGCACCTTCTAAACCTCATTTTGCATCGTCTCATTCTCTTTAAAGTCACCTTAAGCACCTTCTAAACACCATTTTGCATCGTCTCATTCTCTTTAAAGTCACCTTAAGCACCTTCTAAACACCATTTTGCATCGTCTCATTCTCTTTAAAGTCACTTTAAGCACCTTCTAAACCTCATTTTGCATCGTCTCATTCTCTTTAAAGTCACCTTAAGCACCTTCTAAACACCATTTTGCATCGTCTCATTCTCTTTAAAGTCACTTTAAGCACCTTCTAAAGACCATTTTGCATCGTCTCATTCTCTTTAAAGTCACCTTAAGCACCTTCTAAACACCATTTTGCATCGTCTCATTCTCTTTAAAGTCACCTTAAGCACCTTCTAAACACCATTTTGCATCGTCTCATTCTCTTTAAAGTCACTTTAAGCACCTTCTAAACCTCATTTTGCATCGTCTCATTCTCTTTAAAGTCACTTTAAGCACCTTCTAAACACCATTTTGCATCGTCTCATTCTCTTTAAAGTCACTTTAAGCACCTTCTAAACCTCATTTTGCATCGTCTCATTCTCTTTAAAGTCACCTTAAGCACCTTCTAAACCTCATTTTGCATCGTCTCATTCTCTTTAAAGTCACCTTAAGCACCTTCTAAACCTCATTTTGCATCGTCTCATTCTCTTTAAAGTCACTTTAAGCACCTTCTAAACCTCATTTTGCATCGTCTCATTCTCTTTAAAGTCACTTTAAGCACCTTCTAAACCTCATTTTGCATCGTCTCATTCTCTTTAAAGTCACCTTAAGCACCTTCTAAACACCATTTTGCATCGTCTCATTCTCTTTAAAGTCACCTTAAGCACCTTCTAAACACCATTTTGCATCGTCTCATTCTCTTTAAAGTCACCTTAAGCACCTTCTAAACCTCATTTTGCATCGTCTTATTCTCTTTAAAGTCACTTTAAGCACCTTCTAAACACCATTTTGCATCGTCTCATTCTCTTTAAAGTCACTTTAAGCACCTTCTAAACCTCATTTTGCATCGTCTCATTCTCTTTAAAGTCACCTTAAGCACCTTCTAAACACCATTTTGCATCGTCTCATTCTCTTTAAAGTCACTTTAAGCACCTTCTAAACCTCATTTTGCATCGTCTCATTCTCTTTAAAGTCACTTTAAGCACCTTCTAAACCTCATTTTGCATCGTCTCATTCTCTTTAAAGTCACTTTAAGCACCTTCTAAACACCATTTTGCATCGTCTCATTCTCTTTAAAGTCACTTTAAGCACCTTCTAAACCTCATTTTGCATCGTCTCATTCTCTTTAAAGTCACTTTAAGCACCTTCTAAACCTCATTTTGCATCGTCTCATTCTCTTTAAAGTCACTTTAAGCACCTTCTAAACCTCATTTTGCATCGTCTCATTCTCTTTAAAGTCACCTTAAGCACCTTCTAAACACCATTTTGCATCGTCTCATTCTCTTTAAAGTCACTTTAAGCACCTTCTAAACCTCATTTTGCATCGTCTCATTCTCTTTAAAGTCACCTTAAGCACCTTCTAAACACCATTTTGCATCGTCTCATTCTCTTTAAAGTCACTTTAAGCACCTTCTAAACACCATTTTGCATCGTCTCATTCTCTTTAAAGTCACTTTAAGCACCTTCTAAACACCATTTTGCATCGTCTCATTCTCTTTAAAGTCACTTTAAGCACCTTCTAAACCTCATTTTGCATCGTCTCATTCTCTTTAAAGTCACTTTAAGCACCTTCTAAACCTCATTTTGCATCGTCTCATTCTCTTTAAAGTCACTTTAAGCACCTTCTAAACACCATTTTGCATCGTCTCATTCTCTTTAAAGTCACTTTAAGCACCTTCTAAACACCATTTTGCATCGTCTCATTCTCTTTAAAGTCACTTTAAGCACCTTCTAAAGACCATTTTGCATCGTCTCATTCTCTTTAAAGTCACCTTAAGCACCTTCTAAACACCATTTTGCATCGTCTCATTCTCTTTAAAGTCACCTTAAGCACCTTCTAAACACCATTTTGCATCGTCTCATTCTCTTTAAAGTCACTTTAAGCACCTTCTAAACCTCATTTTGCATCGTCTCATTCTCTTTAAAGTCACCTTAAGCACCTTCTAAACCTCATTTTGCATCGTCTCATTCTCTTTAAAGTCACCTTAAGCACCTTCTAAACACCATTTTGCATCGTCTCATTCTCTTTAAAGTCACTTTAAGCACCTTCTAAACACCATTTTGCATCGTCTCATTCTCTTTAAAGTCACTTTAAGCACCTTCTAAACCTCATTTTGCATCGTCTCATTCTCTTTAAAGTCACTTTAAGCACCTTCTAAACACCATTTTGCATCGTCTCATTCTCTTTAAAGTCACCTTAAGCACCTTCTAAACCTCATTTTGCATCGTCTCATTCTCTTTAAAGTCACCTTAAGCACCTTCTAAACACCATTTTGCATCGTCTCATTCTCTTTAAAGTCACTTTAAGCACCTTCTAAACCTCATTTTGCATCGTCTCATTCTCTTTAAAGTCACCTTAAGCACCTTCTAAACACCATTTTGCATCGTCTCATTCTCTTTAAAGTCACCTTAAGCACCTTCTAAACACCATTTTGCATCGTCTCATTCTCTTTAAAGTCACTTTAAGCACCTTCTAAACCTCATTTTGCATCGTCTCATTCTCTTTAAAGTCACCTTAAGCACCTTCTAAACACCATTTTGCATCGTCTCATTCTCTTTAAAGTCACTTTAAGCACCTTCTAAAGACCATTTTGCATCGTCTCATTCTCTTTAAAGTCACCTTAAGCACCTTCTAAACACCATTTTGCATCGTCTCATTCTCTTTAAAGTCACCTTAAGCACCTTCTAAACACCATTTTGCATCGTCTCATTCTCTTTAAAGTCACTTTAAGCACCTTCTAAACCTCATTTTGCATCGTCTCATTCTCTTTAAAGTCACCTTAAGCACCTTCTAAACCTCATTTTGCATCGTCTCATTCTCTTTAAAGTCACCTTAAGCACCTTCTAAACCTCATTTTGCATCGTCTCATTCTCTTTAAAGTCACTTTAAGCACCTTCTAAACACCATTTTGCATCGTCTCATTCTCTTTAAAGTCACCTTAAGCACCTTCTAAACACCATTTTGCATCGTCTCATTCTCTTTAAAGTCACCTTAAGCACCTTCTAAACACCATTTTGCATCGTCTCATTCTCTTTAAAGTCACTTTAAGCACCTTCTAAACCTCATTTTGCATCGTCTCATTCTCTTTAAAGTCACTTTAAGCACCTTCTAAACACCATTTTGCATCGTCTCATTCTCTTTAAAGTCACTTTAAGCACCTTCTAAACCTCATTTTGCATCGTCTCATTCTCTTTAAAGTCACCTTAAGCACCTTCTAAACACCATTTTGCATCGTCTCATTCTCTTTAAAGTCACTTTAAGCACCTTCTAAACCTCATTTTGCATCGTCTCATTCTCTTTAAAGTCACTTTAAGCACCTTCTAAACCTCATTTTGCATCGTCTCATTCTCTTTAAAGTCACTTTAAGCACCTTCTAAACACCATTTTGCATCGTCTCATTCTCTTTAAAGTCACTTTAAGCACCTTCTAAACCTCATTTTGCATCGTCTCATTCTCTTTAAAGTCACTTTAAGCACCTTCTAAACCTCATTTTGCATCGTCTCATTCTCTTTAAAGTCACTTTAAGCACCTTCTAAACCTCATTTTGCATCGTCTCATTCTCTTTAAAGTCACCTTAAGCACCTTCTAAACCTCATTTTGCATCGTCTCATTCTCTTTAAAGTCACTTTAAGCACCTTCTAAACCTCATTTTGCATCGTCTCATTCTCTTTAAAGTCACCTTAAGCACCTTCTAAACACCATTTTGCATCGTCTCATTCTCTTTAAAGTCACTTTAAGCACCTTCTAAACACCATTTTGCATCGTCTCATTCTCTTTAAAGTCACTTTAAGCACCTTCTAAACCCTCATTTTGCATCGTCTCATTCTCTTTAAAGTCACTTTAAGCACCTTCTAAACCTCATTTTGCATCGTCTCATTCTCTTTAAAGTCACCTTAAGCACCTTCTAAACACCATTTTGCATCGTCTCATTCTCTTTAAAGTCACTTTAAGCACCTTCTAAACACCATTTTGCATCGTCTCATTCTCTTTAAAGTCACCTTAAGCACCTTCTAAACACCATTTTGCATCGTCTCATTCTCTTTAAAGTCACTTTAAGCACCTTCTAAACACCATTTTGCATCGTCTCATTCTCTTTAAAGTCACCTTAAGCACCTTCTAAACACCATTTTGCATCGTCTCATTCTCTTTAAAGTCACCTTAAGCACCTTCTAAACACCATTTTGCATCGTCTCATTCTCTTTAAAGTCACCTTAAGCACCTTCTAAACACCATTTTGCATCGTCTCATTCTCTTTAAAGTCACTTTAAGCACCTTCTAAAGACCATTTTGCATCGTCTCATTCTCTTTAAAGTCACCTTAAGCACCTTCTAAACACCATTTTGCATCGTCTCATTCTCTTTAAAGTCACCTTAAGCACCTTCTAAACACCATTTTGCATCGTCTCCATTCTCTTTAAAGTCACTTTAAGCACCTTCTAAACCTCATTTTGCATCGTCTCATTCTCTTTAAAGTCACCTTAAGCACCTTCTAAACACCATTTTGCATCGTCTCATTCTCTTTAAAGTCACTTTAAGCACCTTCTAAACCTCATTTTGCATCGTCTCATTCTCTTTAAAGTCACCTTAAGCACCTTCTAAACAACATTTTGCATCGTCTCATTCTCTTTAAAGTCACTTTAAGCACCTTCTAAACACCATTTTGCATCGTCTCATTCTCTTTAAAGTCACCTTAAGCACCTTCTAAACACCATTTTGCATCGTCTCATTCTCTTTAAAGTCACTTTAAGCATCTTCTAAACACCATTTTGCATCGTCTCATTCTCTTTAAAGTCACTTTAAGCACCTTCTAAACACCATTTTGCATCGTCTCATTCTCTTTAAAGTCACCTTAAGCACCTTCTAAACACCATTTTGCATCGTCTCATTCTCTTTAAAGTCACCTTAAGCACCTTCTAAACACCATTTTGCATCGTCTCATTCTCTTTAAAGTCACATTAAGCACCTTCTAAACCTCATTTTGCATCGTCTCATTCTCTTTAAAGTCACCTTAAGCATCTTGTAAAACACCATTTTGCATCGTCTCATTCTCTTTAAAGTCACCTTAAGCACCTTCTAAACACCATTTTGCATCGTCTCATTCTCTTTAAAGTCACCTTAAGCATCTTCTAAACACCATTTTGCATCGTCTCATTCTCTTTAAAGTCACCTTAAGCACCTTCTAAACACCATTTTGCATCGTCTCATTCTCTTTAAAGTCACCTTAAGCACCTTCTAAACACCATTTTGCATCGTCTCATTCTCTTTAAAGTCACTTTAAGCACCTTCTAAACCTCATTTTGCATCGTCTCATTCTCTTTAAAGTCACCTTAAGCACCTTCTAAACCTCATTTTGCATCGTCTCATTCTCTTTAAAGTCACTTTAAGCACCTTCTAAACACCATTTTGCATCGTCTCATTCTCTTTAAAGTCACCTTAAGCACCTTCTAAACACCATTTTGCATCGTCTCATTCTCTTTAAAGTCACTTTAAGCACCTTCTAAACCTCATTTTGCATCGTCTCATTCTCTTTAAAGTCACCTTAAGCACCTTCTAAACACCATTTTGCATCGTCTCATTCTCTTTAAAGTCACTTTAAGCACCTTCTAAACCTCATTTTGCATCGTCTCATTCTCTTTAAAGTCACCTTAAGCACCTTCTAAACACCATTTGCATCGTCTCATTCTCTTTAAAGTCACTTTAAGCACCTTCTAAACCTCATTTTGCATCGTCTCATTCTCTTTAAAGTCACTTTAAGCACCTTCTAAACCTCATTTTGCATCGTCTCATTCTCTTTAAAGTCACTTTAAGCACCTTCTAAAACCTCATTTTGCATCGTCTCATTCTCTTTAAAGTCACTTTAAGCACCTTCTAAACACCATTTTGCATCGTCTCATTCCCTTTAAAGTCACCTTAAGCACCTTCTAAACACCATTTTGCATCGTCTCATTCTCTTTAAAGTCACTTTAAGCACCTTCTAAACCTCATTTTGCATCGTCTCATTCTCTTTAAAGTCACCTTAAGCACCTTCTAAACACCATTTTGCATCGTCTCATTCTCTTTAAAGTCACCTTAAGCACCTTCTAAACACCATTTTGCATCGTCTCATTCTCTTTAAAGTCACCTTAAGCACCTTCTAAACACCATTTTGCATCGTCTCATTCTCTTTAAAGTCACTTTAAGCACCTTCTAAACCTCATTTTGCATCGTCTCATTCTCTTTAAAGTCACTTTAAGCACCTTCTAAACACCATTTTGCATCGTCTCATTCTCTTTAAAGTCACTTTAAGCACCTTCTAAACCTCATTTTGCATCGTCTCATTCTCTTTAAAGTCACCTTAAGCACCTTCTAAACCTCATTTTGCATCGTCTCATTCTCTTTAAAGTCACCTTAAGCACCTTCTAAACCTCATTTTGCATCGTCTCATTCTCTTTAAAGTCACTTTAAGCACCTTCTAAACCTCATTTTGCATCGTCTCATTCTCTTTAAAGTCACTTTAAGCACCTTCTAAACCTCATTTTGCATCGTCTCATTCTCTTTAAAGTCACCTTAAGCACCTTCTAAACCTCATTTTGCATCGTCTCATTCTCTTTAAAGTCACTTTAAGCACCTTCTAAACACCATTTTGCATCGTCTCATTCTCTTTAAAGTCACTTTAAGCACCTTCTAAACCTCATTTTGCATCGTCTCATTCTCTTTAAAGTCACTTTAAGCACCTTCTAAACCTCATTTTGCATCGTCTCATTCTCTTTAAAGTCACTTTAAGCACCTTCTAAACCTCATTTTGCATCGTCTCATTCTCTTTAAAGTCACCTTAAGCACCTTCTAAACACCATTTTGCATCGTCTCATTCTCTTTAAAGTCACTTTAAGCACCTTCTAAACCTCATTTTGCATCGTCTCATTCTCTTTAAAGTCACCTTAAGCACCTTCTAAACACCATTTTGCATCGTCTCATTCTCTTTAAAGTCACTTTAAGCACCTTCTAAACACCATTTTGCATCGTCTCATTCTCTTTAAAGTCACTTTAAGCACCTTCTAAACACCATTTTGCATCGTCTCATTCTCTTTAAAGTCACTTTAAGCACCTTCTAAACCTCATTTTGCATCGTCTCATTCTCTTTAAAGTCACTTTAAGCACCTTCTAAACCTCATTTTGCATCGTCTCATTCTCTTTAAAGTCACCTTAAGCACCTTCTAAACACCATTTTGCATCGTCTCATTCTCTTTAAAGTCACTTTAAGCACCTTCTAAACACCATTTTGCATCGTCTCATTCTCTTTAAAGTCACCTTAAGCACCTTCTAAACACCATTTTGCATCGTCTCATTCTCTTTAAAGTCACTTTAAGCACCTTCTAAACACCATTTTGCATCGTCTCATTCTCTTTAAAGTCACTTTAAGCACCTTCTAAACCTCATTTTGCATCGTCTCATTCTCTTTAAAGTCACTTTAAGCACCTTCTAAACCTCATTTTGCATCGTCTCATTCTCTTTAAAGTCACCTTAAGCACCTTCTAAACACCATTTTGCATCGTCTCATTCTCTTAAAGTCACTTTAAGCACCTTCTAAACCTCATTTTGCATCGTCTCATTCTCTTTAAAGTCACCTTAAGCACCTTCTAAACAACCATTTTGCATCGTCTCATTCTCTTTAAAGTCACTTTAAGCACCTTCTAAACCTCATTTTGCATCGTCTCATTCTCTTTAAAGTCACTTTAAGCACCTTCTAAACACCATTTTGCATCGTCTCATTCTCTTTAAAGTCACTTTAAGCACCTTCTAAACACCATTTTGCATCGTCTCATTCTCTTTAAAGTCACTTTAAGCACCTTCTAAACCTCATTTTGCATCGTCTCATTCTCTTTAAAGTCACTTTAAGCACCTTCTAAACCTCATTTTGCATCGTCTCATTCTCTTTAAAGTCACCTTAAGCACCTTCTAAACCTCATTTTGCATCGTCTCATTCTCTTTAAAGTCACTTTAAGCACCTTCTAAACCTCATTTTGCATCGTCTCATTCTCTTTAAAGTCACTTTAAGCACCTTCTAAACCTCATTTTGCATCGTCTCATTCTCTTTAAAGTCACCTTAAGCACCTTCTAAACACCATTTTGCATCGTCTCATTCTCTTTAAAGTCACTTTAAGCACCTTCTAAACCTCATTTTGCATCGTCTCATTCTCTTTAAAGTCACCTTAAGCACCTTTTAAACACCATTTTGCATCGTCTCATTCTCTTTAAAGTCACTTTAAGCACCTTCTAAACCTCATTTTGCATCGTCTCATTCTCTTTAAAGTCACTTTAAGCACCTTCTAAACACCATTTTGCATCGTCTCATTCTCTTTAAAGTCACTTTAAGCACCTTCTAAACCTCATTTTGCATCGTCTCATTCTCTTTAAAGTCACTTTAAGCACCTTCTAAACACCATTTTGCATCGTCTCATTCTCTTTAAAGTCACCTTAAGCACCTTCTAAACACCATTTTGCATCGTCTCATTCTCTTTAAAGTCACTTTAAGCACCTTCTAAACACCATTTTGCATCGTCTCATTCTCTTTAAAGTCACTTTAAGCACCTTCTAAACCTCATTTTGCATCGTCTCATTCTCTTTAAAGTCACCTTAAGCACCTTCTAAACCTCATTTTTCATCGTCTCATTCTCTTTAAAGTCACTTTAAGCACCTTCTAAACACCATTTTGCATCGTCTCATTCTCTTTAAAGTCACTTTAAGCACCTTCTAAACACCATTTTGCATCGTCTCATTCTCTTTAAAGTCACTTTAAGCACCTTCTAAACCTCATTTTGCATCGTCTCATTCTCTTTAAAGTCACCTTAAGCACCTTCTAAACACCATTTTGCATCGTCTCATTCTCTTTAAAGTCACTTTAAGCACCTTCTTAACCTCATTTTGCATCGTCTCATTCTCTTTAAAGTCACCTTAAGCACCTTCTAAACCTCATTTTGCATCGTCTCATTCTCTTTAAAGTCACCTTAAGCACCTTCTAAACACCATTTTGCATCGTCTCATTCTCTTTAAAGTCACTTTAAGCACCTTCTAAACCTCATTTTGCATCGTCTCATTCTCTTTAAAGTCACTTTAAGCACCTTCTAAACCTCATTTTGCAT
>NW_026525343.1:0-25801 GCF_943734705.1 Anopheles coustani
ACCATTTTGCATCGTCTCATTCTCTTTAAAGTCACCTTAAGCACCTTCTAAACACCATTTTGCATCGTCTCATTCTCTTTAAAGTCACCTTAAGCACCTTCTAAACACCATTTTGCATCGTCTCATTCTCTTTAAAGTCACTTTAAGCACCTTCTAAACACCATTTTGCATCGTCTCATTCTCTTTAAAGTCACCTTAAGCACCTTCTAAACACCATTTTGCATCGTCTCATTCTCTTTAAAGTCACTTTAAGCACCTTCTAAACCTCATTTTGCATCGTCTCATTCTCTTTAAAGTCACTTTAAGCACCTTCTAAACCTCATTTTGCATCGTCTCATTCTCTTTAAAGTCACTTTAAGCACCTTCTAAACACCATTTTGCATCGTCTCATTCTCTTTAAAGTCACTTTAAGCACCTTCTAAACACCATTTTGCATCGTCTCATTCTCTTTAAAGTCACTTTAAGCACCTTCTAAACACCATTTTGCATCGTCTCATTCTCTTTAAAGTCACTTTAAGCACCTTCTAAAGACCATTTTGCATCGTCTCATTCTCTTTAAAGTCACTTTAAGCACCTTCTAAACCTCATTTTGCATCGTCTCATTCTCTTTAAAGTCACTTTAAGCACCTTCTAAACACCATTTTGCATCGTCTCATTCTCTTTAAAGTCACTTTAAGCACCTTCTAAACCTCATTTTGCATCGTCTCATTCTCTTTAAAGTCACTTTAAGCACCTTCTAAACCTCATTTTGCATCGTCTCATTCTCTTTAAAGTCACTTTAAGCACCTTCTAAACACCATTTTGCATCGTCTCATTCTCTTTAAAGTCACTTTAAGCACCTTCTAAACCTCATTTTGCATCGTCTCATTCTCTTTAAAGTCACCTTAAGCACCTTCTAAACACCATTTTGCATCGTCTCATTCTCTTTAAAGTCACCTTAAGCACCTTCTAAACCTCATTTTGCATCGTCTCATTCTCTTTAAAGTCACCTTAAGCACCTTCTAAACACCATTTTGCATCGTCTCATTCTCTTTAAAGTCACTTTAAGCACCTTCTAAACACCATTTTGCATCGTCTCATTCTCTTTAAAGTCACCTTAAGCACCTTCTAAACACCATTTTGCATCGTCTCATTCTCTTTAAAGTCACTTTAAGCACCTTCTAAACCTCATTTTGCATCGTCTCATTCTCTTTAAAGTCACCTTAAGCACCTTCTAAACACCATTTTGCATCGTCTCATTCTCTTTAAAGTCACTTTAAGCACCTTCTAAACCTCATTTTGCATCGTCTCATTCTCTTTAAAGTCACTTTAAGCACCTTCTAAACCTCATTTTGCATCGTCTCATTCTCTTTAAAGTCACCTTAAGCACCTTCTAAACACCATTTTGCATCGTCTCATTCTCTTTAAAGTCAATTTAAGCACCTTCTAAACCTCATTTTGCATCGTCTCATTCTCTTTAAAGTCACTTTAAGCACCTTCTAAACCTCATTTTGCATCGTCTCATTCTCTTTAAAGTCACCTTAAGCACCTTCTAAACACCATTTTGCATCGTCTCATTCTCTTTAAAGTCACTTTAAGCACCTTCTAAACCTCATTTTGCATCGTCTCATTCTCTTTAAAGTCACCTTAAGCACCTTCTAAACCTCATTTTGCATCGTCTCATTCTCTTTAAAGTCACTTTAAGCACCTTCTAAACACCATTTTGCATCGTCTCATTCTCTTTAAAGTCACTTTAAGCACCTTCTAAACACCATTTTGCATCGTCTCATTCTCTTTAAAGTCACTTTAAGCACCTTCTAAACACCATTTTGCATCGTCTCATTCTCTTTAAAGTCACTTTAAGCACCTTCTAAACCTCATTTTGCATCGTCTCATTCTCTTTAAAGTCACCTTAAGCACCTTCTAAACCTCATTTTGCATCGTCTCATTCTCTTTAAAGTCACCTTAAGCACCTTCTAAACACCATTTTGCATCGTCTCATTCTCTTTAAAGTCACTTTAAGCACCTTCTAAACCTCATTTTGCATCGTCTCATTCTCTTTAAAGTCACTTTAAGCACCTTCTAAACCTCATTTTGCATCGTCTCATTCTCTTTAAAGTCACCTTAAGCACCTTCTAAACACCATTTTGCATCGTCTCATTCTCTTTAAAGCCACTTTAAGCACCTTCTAAACACCATTTTGCATCGTCTCATTCTCTTTAAAGTCACTTTAAGCACCTTCTAAACCTCATTTTGCATCGTCTCATTCTCTTTAAAGTCACTTTAAGCACCTTCTAAACACCATTTTGCATCGTCTCATTCTCTTTAAAGTCACTTTAAGCACCTTCTAAACCTCATTTTGCATCGTCTCATTCTCTTTAAAGTCACTTTAAGCACCTTCTAAACACCATTTTGCATCGTCTCATTCTCTTTAAAGTCACTTTAAGCACCTTCTAAACACCATTTTGCATCGTCTCATTCTCTTTAAAGTCACTTTAAGCACCTTCTAAACCTCATTTTGTATCGTCTCATTCTCTTTAAAGTCACTTTAAGCACCTTCTAAACCTCATTTTGCATCGTCTCATTCTCTTTAAAGTCACCTTAAGCACCTTCTAAACACCATTTTGCATCGTCTCATTCTCTTTAAAGCCACTTTAAGCACCTTCTAAACACCATTTTGCATCGTCTCATTCTCTTTAAAGTCACTTTAAGCACCTTCTAAACACCATTTTGCATCGTCTCATTCTCTTTAAAGTCACTTTAAGCACCTTCTAAACCTCATTTTGCATCGTCTCATTCTCTTTAAAGTCACTTTAAGCACCTTCTAAACACCATTTTGCATCGTCTCATTCTCTTTAAAGTCACCTTAAGCACCTTCTAAACACCATTTTGCATCGTCTCATTCTCTTTAAAGTCACCTTAAGCACCTTCTAAACACCATTTTGCATCGTCTCATTCTCTTTAAAGTCACTTTAAGCACCTTCTAAACACCATTTTGCATCGTCTCATTCTCTTTAAAGTCACCTTAAGCACCTTCTAAACACCATTTTGCATCGTCTCATTCTCTTTAAAGTCACTTTAAGCACCTTCTAAACCTCATTTTGCATCGTCTCATTCTCTTTAAAGTCACTTTAAGCACCTTCTAAACCTCATTTTGCATCGTCTCATTCTCTTTAAAGTCACTTTAAGCACCTTCTAAACACCATTTTGCATCGTCTCATTCTCTTTAAAGTCACTTTAAGCACCTTCTAAACACCATTTTGCATCGTCTCATTCTCTTTAAAGTCACTTTAAGCACCTTCTAAACACCATTTTGCATCGTCTCATTCTCTTTAAAGTCACTTTAAGCACCTTCTAAAGACCATTTTGCATCGTCTCATTCTCTTTAAAGTCACTTTAAGCACCTTCTAAACCTCATTTTGCATCGTCTCATTCTCTTTAAAGTCACTTTAAGCACCTTCTAAACACCATTTTGCATCGTCTCATTCTCTTTAAAGTCACTTTAAGCACCTTCTAAACCTCATTTTGCATCGTCTCATTCTCTTTAAAGTCACTTTAAGCACCTTCTAAACCTCATTTTGCATCGTCTCATTCTCTTTAAAGTCACTTTAAGCACCTTCTAAACACCATTTTGCATCGTCTCATTCTCTTTAAAGTCACTTTAAGCACCTTCTAAACCTCATTTTGCATCGTCTCATTCTCTTTAAAGTCACCTTAAGCACCTTCTAAACACCATTTTGCATCGTCTCATTCTCTTTAAAGTCACCTTAAGCACCTTCTAAACCTCATTTTGCATCGTCTCATTCTCTTTAAAGTCACCTTAAGCACCTTCTAAACCTCATTTTGCATCGTCTCATTCTCTTTAAAGTCACTTTAAGCACCTTCTAAACACCATTTTGCATCGTCTCATTCTCTTTAAAGTCACCTTAAGCACCTTCTAAACACCATTTTGCATCGTCTCATTCTCTTTAAAGTCACTTTAAGCACCTTCTAAACCTCATTTTGCATCGTCTCATTCTCTTTAAAGTCACCTTAAGCACCTTCTAAACACCATTTTGCATCGTCTCATTCTCTTTAAAGTCACTTTAAGCACCTTCTAAACCTCATTTTGCATCGTCTCATTCTCTTTAAAGTCACTTTAAGCACCTTCTAAACCTCATTTTGCATCGTCTCATTCTCTTTAAAGTCACCTTAAGCACCTTCTAAACACCATTTTGCATCGTCTCATTCTCTTTAAAGTCAATTTAAGCACCTTCTAAACCTCATTTTGCATCGTCTCATTCTCTTTAAAGTCACTTTAAGCACCTTCTAAACCTCAATTTGCATCGTCTCATTCTCTTTAAAGTCACCTTAAGCACCTTCTAAACACCATTTTGCATCGTCTCATTCTCTTTAAAGTCACTTTAAGCACCTTCTAAACCTCATTTTGCATCGTCTCATTCTCTTTAAAGTCACCTTAAGCACCTTCTAAACCTCATTTTGCATCGTCTCATTCTCTTTAAAGTCACTTTAAGCACCTTCTAAACACCATTTTGCATCGTCTCATTCTCTTTAAAGTCACTTTAAGCACCTTCTAAACACCATTTTGCATCGTCTCATTCTCTTTAAAGTCACTTTAAGCACCTTCTAAACACCATTTTGCATCGTCTCATTCTCTTTAAAGTCACTTTAAGCACCTTCTAAACCTCATTTTGCATCGTCTCATTCTCTTTAAAGTCACCTTAAGCACCTTCTAAACCTCATTTTGCATCGTCTCATTCTCTTTAAAGTCACCTTAAGCACCTTCTAAACACCATTTTGCATCGTCTCATTCTCTTTAAAGTCACTTTAAGCACCTTCTAAACGCCATTTTGCATCGTCTCATTCTCTTTAAAGTCACTTTAAGCACCTTCTAAACCTCATTTTGCATCGTCTCATTCTCTTTAAAGTCACCTTAAGCACCTTCTAAACACCATTTTGCATCGTCTCATTCTCTTTAAAGTCACTTTAAGCACCTTCTAAACCTCATTTTGCATCGTCTCATTCTCTTTAAAGTCACCTTAAGCACCTTCTAAACCTCATTTTGCATCGTCTCATTCTCTTTAAAGTCACTTTAAGCACCTTCTAAACCTCATTTTGCATCGTCTCATTCTCTTTAAAGTCACTTTAAGCACCTTCTAAACCTCATTTTGCATCGTCTCATTCTCTTTAAAGTCACTTTAAGCACCTTCTAAACCTCATTTTGCATCGTCTCATTCTCTTTAAAGTCACCTTAAGCACCTTCTAAACACCATTTTGCATCGTCTCATTCTCTTTAAAGTCACTTTAAGCACCTTCTAAACCTCATTTTGCATCGTCTCATCTCTTTAAAGTCACCTTAAGCACCTTCTAAACACCATTTTGCATCGTCTCATTCTCTTTAAAGTCACTTTAAGCACCTTCTAAACACCATTTTGCATCGTCTCATTCTCTTTAAAGTCACTTTAAGCACCTTCTAAACCTCATTTTGCATCGTCTCATTCTCTTTAAAGTCACCTTAAGCACCTTCTAAACACCATTTTGCATCGTCTCATTCTCTTTAAAGTCACTTTAAGCACCTTCTAAACCTCATTTTGCATCGTCTCATTCTCTTTAAAGTCACTTTAAGCACCTTCTAAACACCATTTTGCATCGTCTCATTCTCTTTAAAGTCACTTTAAGCACCTTCTAAACCTCATTTTGCATCGTCTCATTCTCTTTAAAGTCACTTTAAGCACCTTCTAAACCTCATTTTGCATCGTCTCATTCTCTTTAAAGTCACCTTAAGCACCTTCTAAACCTCGTTTTGCATCGTCTCATTCTCTTTAAAGTCACTTTAAGCACCTTCTAAACCTCATTTTGCATCGTCTCATTCTCTTTAAAGTCACCTTAAGCACCTTTTAAACACCATTTTGCATCGTCTCATTCTCTTTAAAGTCACTTTAAGCACCTTCTAAACACCATTTTGCATCGTCTCATTCTCTTTAAAGTCACTTTAAGCACCTTCTAAACCTCATTTTGCATCGTCTCATTCTCTTTAAAGTCACTTTAAGCACCTTCTAAACACCATTTTGCATCGTCTCATTCTCTTTAAAGTCACTTTAAGCACCTTCTAAACACCATTTTGCATCGTCTCATTCTCTTTAAAGTCACTTTAAGCACCTTCTAAACCTCATTTTGCATCGTCTCATTCTCTTTAAAGTCACTTTAAGCACCTTCTAAACCTCATTTTGCATCGTCTCATTCTCTTTAAAGTCACTTTAAGCACCTTCTAAACCTCATTTTGCATCGTCTCATTCTCTTTAAAGTCACCTTAAGCACCTTCTAAACACCATTTTGCATCGTCTCATTCTCTTTAAAGTCACCTTAAGCACCTTCTAAACACCATTTTGCATCGTCTCATTCTCTTTAAAGTCACTTTAAGCACCTTCTAAACACCATTTTGCATCGTCTCATTCTCTTTAAAGTCACTTTAAGCACCTTCTAAACACCATTTTGCATCGTCTCATTCTCTTTAAAGTCACTTTAAGCACCTTCTAAACCTCATTTTGCATCGTCTCATTCTCTTTAAAGTCACCTTAAGCACCTTCTAAACCTCATTTTGCATCGTCTCATTCTCTTTAAAGTCACTTTAAGCACCTTCTAAACCTCATTTTGCATCGTCTCATTCTCTTTAAAGTCACTTTAAGCACCTTCTAAACCTCATTTTGCATCGTCTCATTCTCTTTAAAGTCACCTTAAGCACCTTCTAAACACCATTTTGCATCGTCTCATTCTCTTTAAAGTCACCTTAAGCACCTTCTAAACACCATTTTGCATCGTCTCATTCTCTTTAAAGTCACCTTAAGCACCTTCTAAACACCATTTTGCATCGTCTCATTCTCTTTAAAGTCACCTTAAGCACCTTCTAAACCTCATTTTGCATCGTCTCATTCTCTTTAAAGTCACCTTAAGCACCTTCTAAACACCATTTTGCATAGTCTCATTCTCTTTAAAGTCACTTTAAGCACCTTCTAAACACCATTTTGCATCGTCTCATTCTCTTTAAAGTCACTTTAAGCACCTTCTAAACCTCATTTTGCATCGTCTCATTCTCTTTAAAGTCACTTTAAGCACCTTCTAAACACCATTTTGCATCGTCTCATTCTCTTTAAAGTCACTTTAACCACCTTCTAAACACCATTTTGCATCGTCTCATTCTCTTTAAAGTCACTTTAAGCACCTTCTAAACCTCATTTTGCATCGTCTCATTCTCTTTAAAGTCACTTTAAGCACCTTCTAAACCTCATTTTGCATCGTCTCATTCTCTTTAAAGTCACTTTAAGCACCTTCTAAACACCATTTTGCATCGTCTCATTCTCTTTAAAGTCACTTTAACCACCTTCTAAACACCATTTTGCATCGTCTCATTCTCTTTAAAGTCACTTTAAGCACCTTCTAAACCTCATTTTGCATCGTCTCATTCTCTTTAAAGTCACTTTAAGCACCTTCTAAACCTCATTTTGCATCGTCTCATTCTCTTTAAAGTCACCTTAAGCACCTTCTAAAGACCATTTTGCATCGTCTCATTCTCTTTAAAGTCACCTTAAGCACCTTCTAAACCTCATTTTGCATCGTCTCATTCTCTTTAAAGTCACCTTAAGCACCTTCTAAACCTCATTTTGCATCGTCTCATTCTCTTTAAAGTCACTTTAAGCACCTTCTAAACCTCATTTTGCATCGTCTCATTCTCTTTAAAGTCACCTTAAGCACCTTCTAAACACCATTTTGCATCGTCTCATTCTCTTTAAAGTCACTTTAAGCACCTTCTAAACCTCATTTTGCATCGTCTCATTCTCTTTAAAGTCACCTTAAGCACCTTCTAAACACCATTTTGCATCGTCTCATTCTCTTTAAAGTCACTTTAAGCACCTTCTAAACACCATTTTGCATCGTCTCATTCTCTTTAAAGTCACTTTAAGCACCTTCTAAACACCATTTTGCATCGTCTCATTCTCTTTAAAGTCACTTTAAGCACCTTCTAAACCTCATTTTGCATCGTCTCATTCTCTTTAAAGTCACCTTAAGCACCTTCTAAACCTCATTTTGCATCGTCTCATTCTCTTTAAAGTCACTTTAAGCACCTTCTAAACCTCATTTTGCATCGTCTCATTCTCTTTAAAGTCACTTTAAGCACCTTCTAAACCTCATTTTGCATCGTCTCATTCTCTTTAAAGTCACCTTAAGCACCTTCTAAACACCATTTTGCATCGTCTCATTCTCTTTAAAGTCACTTTAAGCACCTTCTAAACCTCATTTTGCATCGTCTCATTCTCTTTAAAGTCACCTTAAGCACCTTCTAAACACCATTTTGCATCGTCTCATTCTCTTTAAAGTCACTTTAAGCACCTTCTAAACCTCATTTTGCATCGTCTCATTCTCTTTAAAGTCACTTTAAGCACCTTCTAAACCTCATTTTGCATCGTCTCATTCTCTTTAAAGTCACCTTAAGCACCTTCTAAACACCATTTTGCATCGTCTCATTCTCTTTAAAGTCAATTTAAGCACCTTCTAAACCTCATTTTGCATCGTCTCATTCTCTTTAAAGTCACTTTAAGCACCTTCTAAACCTCATTTTGCATCGTCTCATTCTCTTTAAAGTCACCTTAAGCACCTTCTAAACCTCATTTTGCATCGTCTCATTCTCTTTAAAGTCACTTTAAGCACCTTCTAAACCTCATTTTGCATCGTCTCATTCTCTTTAAAGTCACCTTAAGCACCTTCTAAACCTCATTTTGCATCGTCTCATTCTCTTTAAAGTCACTTTAAGCACCTTCTAAACACCATTTTGCATCGTCTCATTCTCTTTAAAGTCACTTTAAGCACCTTCTAAACACCATTTTGCATCGTCTCATTCTCTTTAAAGTCACTTTAAGCACCTTCTAAACCTCATTTTGCATCGTCTCATTCTCTTTAAAGTCACCTTAAGCACCTTCTAAACACCATTTTGCATCGTCTCATTCTCTTTAAAGTCACTTTAAGCACCTTCTAAACCTCATTTTGCATCGTCTCATTCTCTTTAAAGTCACCTTAAGCACCTTCTAAACACCATTTTGCATCGTCTCATTCTCTTTAAAGTCACTTTAAGCACCTTCTAAACAACATTTTGCATCGTCTCATTCTCTTTAAAGTAACTTTAAGCACCTTCTAAACCTCATTTTGCATCGTCTCATTCTCTTTAAAGTCACTTTAAGCACCTTCTAAACCTCATTTTGCATCGTCTCATTCTCTTTAAAGTCACCTTAAGCACCTTCTAAACACCATTTTGCATCGTCTCATTCTCTTTAAAGTCACCTTAAGCACCTTCTAAACCTCATTTTGCATCGTCTCATTCTCTTTAAAGTCACTTTAAGCACCTTCTAAACCTCATTTTGCATCGTCTCATTCTCTTTAATGTCACCTTAAGCACCTTCTAAACACCATTTTGCATCGTCTCATTCTCTTTAAAGTCACTTTAAGCACCTTCTAAACCTCATTTTGCATCGTCTCATTCTCTTTAAAGTCACCTTAAGCACCTTCTAAACACCATTTTGCATCGTCTCATTCTCTTTAAAGTCACTTTAAGCACCTTCTAAACACCATTTTGCATCGTCTCATTCTCTTTAAAGTCACTTTAAGCACCTTCTAAACCTCATTTTGCATCGTCTCATTCTCTTTAAAGTCACTTTAAGCACCTTCTAAACCTCATTTTGCATCGTCTCATTCTCTTTAAAGTCACCTTAAGCACCTTCTAAACACCATTTTGCATCGTCTCATTCTCTTTAAAGTCACCTTAAGCACCTTCTAAACCTCATTTTGCATCGTCTCATTCTCTTTAAAGTCACTTTAAGCACCTTCTAAACCTCATTTTGCATCGTCTCATTCTCTTTAAAGTCACCTTAAGCACCTTCTAAACACCATTTTGCATCGTCTCATTCTCTTTAAAGTCACTTTAAGCACCTTCTAAACCTCATTTTGCATCGTCTCATTCTCTTTAAAGTCACCTTAAGCACCTTCTAAACACCATTTTGCATCGTCTCATTCTCTTTAAAGTCACTTTAAGCACCTTCTAAACACCATTTTGCATCGTCTCATTCTCTTTAAAGTCACTTTAAGCACCTTCTAAACCTCATTTTGCATCGTCTCATTCTCTTTAAAGTCACTTTAAGCACCTTCTAAACCTCATTTTGCATCGTCTCATTCTCTTTAAAGTCACCTTAAGCACCTTCTAAACACCATTTTGCATCGTCTCATTCTCTTTAAAGTCACCTTAAGCACCTTCTAAACCTCATTTTGCATCGTCTCATTCTCTTTAAAGTCACTTTAAGCACCTTCTAAACCTCATTTTGCATCGTCTCATTCTCTTTAATGTCACCTTAAGCACCTTCTAAACACCATTTTGCATCGTCTCATTCTCTTTAAAGTCACTTTAAGCACCTTCTAAACCTCATTTTGCATCGTCTCATTCTCTTTAAAGTCACCTTAAGCACCTTCTAAACACCATTTTGCATCGTCTCATTCTCTTTAAAGTCACTTTAAGCACCTTCTAAACACCATTTTGCATCGTCTCATTCTCTTTAAAGTCACTTTAAGCACCTTCTAAACCTCATTTTGCATCGTCTCATTCTCTTTAAAGTCACTTTAAGCACCTTCTAAACCTCATTTTGCATCGTCTCATTCTCTTTAAAGTCACCTTAAGCACCTTCTAAACACCATTTTGCATCGTCTCATTCTCTTTAAAGTCACCTTAAGCACCTTCTAAACCCCATTTTGCATCGTCTCATTCTCTTTAAAGTCACTTTAAGCACCTTCTAAACCTCATTTTGCATCGTCTCATTCTCTTTAATGTCACCTTAAGCACCTTCTAAACACCATTTTGCATCGTCTCATTCTCTTTAAAGTCACTTTAAGCACCTTCTAAACCTCATTTTGCATCGTCTCATTCTCTTTAAAGTCACTTTAAGCACCTTCTAAACACCATTTTGCATCGTCTCATTCTCTTTAAAGTCACTTTAAGCACCTTCTAAACCTCATTTTGCATCGTCTCATTCTCTTTAAAGTCACTTTAAGCACCTTCTAAACCTCATTTTGCATCGTCTCATTCTCTTTAAAGTCACCTTAAGCACCTTCTAAACCTCATTTTGCATCGTCTCATTCTCTTTAAAGTCACTTTAAGCACCTTCTAAACCTCATTTTGCATCGTCTCATTCTCTTTAAAGTCACCTTAAGCACCTTCTAAACACCATTTTGCATCGTCTCATTCTCTTTAAAGTCACTTTAAGCACCTTCTAAACACCATTTTGCATCGTCTCATTCTCTTTAAAGTCACTTTAAGCACCTTCTAAACCTCATTTTGCATCGTCTCATTCTCTTTAAAGTCACTTTAAGCACCTTCTAAACACCATTTTGCATCGTCTCATTCTCTTTAAAGTCACCTTAAGCACCTTCTAAACACCATTTTGCATCGTCTCATTCTCTTTAAAGTCACTTTAAGCACCTTCTAAACACCATTTTGCATCGTCTCATTCTCTTTAAAGTCACTTTAAGCACCTTCTAAACACCATTTTGCATCGTCTCATTCTCTTTAAAGTCACTTTAAGCACCTTCTAAACCTCATTTTGCATCGTCTCATTCTCTTTAAAGTCACTTTAAGCACCTTCTAAACCTCATTTTGCATCGTCTCATTCTCTTTAAAGTCACCTTAAGCACCTTCTAAACACCATTTTGCATCGTCTCATTCTCTTTAAAGTCACCTTAAGCACCTTCTAAACACCATTTTGCATCGTCTCATTCTCTTTAAAGTCACCTTAAGCACCTTCTAAACACCATTTTGCATCGTCTCATTCTCTTTAAAGTCACTTTAAGCACCTTCTAAACACCATTTTGCATCGTCTCATTCTCTTTAAAGTCACTTTAAGCACCTTCTAAACCTCATTTTGCATCGTCTCATTCTCTTTAAAGTCACTTTAAGCACCTTCTAAACCTCATTTTGCATCGTCTCATTCTCTTTAAAGTCACCTTAAGCACCTTCTAAACACCATTTTGCATCGTCTCATTCTCTTTAAAGTCACCTTAAGCACCTTCTAAACACCATTTTGCATCGTCTCATTCTCTTTAAAGTCACCTTAAGCACCTTCTAAACACCATTTTGCATCGTCTCATTCTCTTTAAAGTCACCTTAAGCACCTTCTAAACCTCATTTTGCATCGTCTCATTCTCTTTAAAGTCACCTTAAGCACCTTCTAAACACCATTTTGCATCGTCTCATTCTCTTTAAAGTCACTTTAAGCACCTTCTAAACCTCATTTTGCATCGTCTCATTCTCTTTAAAGTCACTTTAAGCACCTTCTAAACCTCATTTTGCATCGTCTCATTCTCTTTAAAGTCACTTTAAGCACCTTCTAAACACCATTTTGCATCGTCTCATTCTCTTTAAAGTCACTTTAAGCACCTTCTAAACACCATTTTGCATCGTCTCATTCTCTTTAAAGTCACTTTAAGCACCTTCTAAACCTCATTTTGCATCGTCTCATTCTCTTTAAAGTCACTTTAAGCACCTTCTAAACCTCATTTTGCATCGTCTCATTCTCTTTAAAGTCACCTTAAGCACCTTCTAAAGACCATTTTGCATCGTCTCATTCTCTTTAAAGTCACTTTAAGCACCTTCTAAACACCATTTTGCATCGTCTCATTCTCTTTAAAGTCACTTTAAGCACCTTCTAAACCTCATTTTGCATCGTCTCATTCTCTTTAAAGTCACCTTAAGCACCTTCTAAACACCATTTTGCATCGTCTCATTCTTTTTAAAGTCACTTTAAGCACCTTCTAAACCTCATTTTGCATCGTCTCATTCTCTTTAAAGTCACTTTAAGCACCTTCTAAAGACCATTTTGCATCGTCTCATTCTCTTTAAAGTCACTTTAAGCACCTTCTAAACACCATTTTGCATCGTCTCATTCTCTTTAAAGTCACTTTAAGCACCTTCTAAACACCATTTTGCATCGTCTCATTCCCTTTAAAGTCACTTTAAGCACCTTCTAAACTTCATTTTGCATCGTCTCATTCTCTTTAAAGTCACTTTAAGCACCTTCTAAACCTCATTTTGCATCGTCTCATTCTCTTTAAAGTCACCTTAAGCACCTTCTAAAGACCATTTTGCATCGTCTCATTCTCTTTAAAGTCACTTTAAGCACCTTCTAAACACCATTTTGCATCGTCTCATTCTCTTTAAAGTCACTTTAAGCACCTTCTAAACCTCATTTTGCATCGTCTCATTCTCTTTAAAGTCACCTTAAGCACCTTCTAAACACCATTTTGCATCGTCTCATTCTCTTTAAAGTCACCTTAAGCACCTTCTAAACCTCATTTTGCATCGTCTCATTCTCTTTAAAGTCACTTTAAGCACCTTCTAAAGACCATTTTGCATCGTCTCATTCTCTTTAAAGTCACTTTAAGCACCTTCTAAACACCATTTTGCATCGTCTCATTCTCTTTAAAGTCACTTTAAGCACCTTCTAAACCTCATTTTGCATCGTCTCATTCTCTTTAAAGTCACCTTAAGCACCTTCTAAACACCATTTTGCATCGTCTCATTCTCTTTAAAGTCACTTTAAGCACCTTCTAAACCTCATTTTGCATCGTCTCATTCTCTTTAAAGTCACTTTAAGCACCTTCTAAACCTCATTTTGCATCGTCTCATTCTCTTTAAAGTCACCTTAAGCACCTTCTAAACACCATTTTGCATCGTCTCATTCTCTTTAAAGTCACTTTAAGCACCTTCTAAACCGCATTTTGCATCGTCTCATTCTCTTTAAAGTCACTTTAAGCACCTTCTAAACACCATTTTGCATCGTCTCATTCTCTTTAAAGTCACTTTAAGCACCTTCTAAACCTCATTTTGCATCGTCTCATTCTCTTTAAAGTCACTTTAAGCACCTTCTAAACCTCATTTTGCATCGTCTCATTCTCTTTAAAGTCACTTTAAGCACCTTCTAAACCTCATTTTGCATCGTCTCATTCTCTTTAAAGTCACCTTAAGCACCTTCTAAACACCATTTTGCATCGTCTCATTCTCTTTAAAGTCACTTTAAGCACCTTCTAAACCTCATTTTGCATCGTCTCATTCTCTTTAAAGTCACCTTAAGCACCTTCTAAACACCATTTTGCATCGTCTCATTCTCTTTAAAGTCACTTTAAGCACCTTCTAAACACCATTTTGCATCGTCTCATTCTCTTTAAAGTCACTTTAAGCACCTTCTAAACCTCATTTTGCATCGTCTCATTCTCTTTAAAGTCACCTTAAGCACCTTCTAAACACCATTTTGCATCGTCTCATTCTCTTTAAAGTCACTTTAAGCACCTTCTAAACCTCATTTTGCATCGTCTCATTCTCTTTAAAGTCACTTTAAGCACCTGCTAAACCTCATTTTGCATCGTCTCATTCTCTTTAAAGTCACCTTAAGCACCTTCTAAACACCATTTTGCATCGTCTCATTCTCTTTAAAGTCACTTTAAGCACCTTCTAAACCTCATTTTGCATCGTCTCATTCTCTTTAAAGTCACCTTAAGCACCTTCTAAACACCATTTTGCATCGTCTCATTCTCTTTAAAGTCACTTTAAGCACCTTCTAAACCTCATTTTGCATCGTCTCATTCTCTTTAAAGTCACTTTAAGCACCTTCTAAACCTCATTTTGCATCGTCTCATTCTCTTTAAAGTCACTTTAAGCACCTTCTAAACACCATTTTGCATCGTCTCATTCTCTTTAAAGTCACTTTAAGCACCTTCTAAACCTCATTTTGCATCGTCTCATTCTCTTTAAAGTCACTTTAAGCACCTTCTAAACACCATTTTGCATCGTCTCATTCTCTTTGAAGTCACTTTAAGCACCTTCTAAACCTCATTTTGCATCGTCTCATTCTCTTTAAAGTCACTTTAAGCACCTTCTAAACACCATTTTGCATCGTCTCATTCTCTTTAAAGTCACTTTAAGCACCTTCTAAACACCATTTTGCATCGTCTCATTCTCTTTAAAGTCACTTTAAGCACCTTCTAAACCTCATTTTGCATCGTCTCATTCTCTTTAAAGTCACTTTAAGCACCTTCTAAACCTCATTTTGCATCGTCTCATTCTCTTTAAAGTCACTTTAAGCACCTTCTAAACCTCATTTTGCATCGTCTCATTCTCTTTAAAGTCACCTTAAGCACCTTCTAAACACCATTTTGCATCGTCTTATTCTCTTTAAAGTCACTTTAAGCACCTTCTAAACCTCATTTTGCATCGTCTCATTCTCTTTAAAGTCACTTTAAGCACCTTCTAAACACCATTTTGCATCTTCTCATTCTCTTTAAAGTCACTTTAAGCACCTTCTAAACCTCATTTTGCATCGTCTCATTCTCTTTAAAGTCACCTTAAGCACCTTCTAAACACCATTTTGCATCGTCTCATTCTCTTTAAAGTCACTTTAAGCACCTTCTAAACCTCATTTTGCATCGTCTCATTCTCTTTAAAGTCACTTTAAGCACCTTCTAAAAACCATTTTGCATCGTCTCATTCTCTTTAAAGTCACCTTAAGCACCTTCTAAACACCATTTTGCATCGTCTCATTCTCTTTAAAGTCACCTTAAGCACCTTCTAAACACCATTTTGCATCGTCTCATTCTCTTTAAAGTCACCTTAAGCACCTTCTAAACACCATTTTGCATCGTCTCATTCTCTTTAAAGTCACCTTAAGCACCTTCTAAACACCATTTTGAATCGTCTCATTCTCTTTAAAGTCACTTTAAGCACCTTCTAAACCTCATTTTGCATCGTCTCATTCTCTTTAAAGTCACCTTAAGCACCTTCTAAACCTCATTTTGCATCGTCTCATTCTCTTTAAAGTCACTTTAAGCACCTTCTAAACCTCATTTTGCATCGTCTCATTCTCTTTAAAGTCACCTTAAGCACCTTCTAAACCTCATTTTGCATCGTCTCATTCTCTTTAAAGTCACTTTAAGCACCTTCTAAACCTCATTTTGCATCGTCTCATTCTCTTTAAAGTCACCTTAAGCACCTTCTAAACACCATTTTGCATCGTCTCATTCTCTTTAAAGTCACTTTAAGCACCTTCTAAACACCATTTTGCATCGTCTCATTCTCTTTAAAGTCACCTTAAGCACCTTCTAAACACCATTTTGCATCGTCTCATTCTCTTTAAAGTCACTTTAAGCACCTTCTAAACCTCATTTTGCATCGTCTCATTCTCTTTAAAGTCACTTTAAGCACCTTCTAAACCTCATTTTGCATCGTCTCATTCTCTTTAAAGTCACTTTAAGCACCTTCTAAACCTCATTTTGCATCGTCTCATTCTCTTTAAAGTCACCTTAAGCACCTTCTAAACCTCATTTTGCATCGTCTCATTCTCTTTAAAGTCACTTTAAGCACCTTCTAAACCTCATTTTGCATCGTCTCATTCTCTTTAAAGTCACTTTAAGCACCTTCTAAACCTCATTTTGCATCGTCTCATTCTCTTTAAAGTCACTTTAAGCACCTTCTAAACCTCATTTTGCATCGTCTCATTCTCTTTAAAGTCACCTTAAGCACCTTCTAAACACCATTTTGCATCGTCTCATTCTCTTTAAAGTCACTTTAAGCACCTTCTAAACCTCATTTTGCATCGTCTCATTCTCTTTAAAGTCACCTTAAGCACCTTCTAAACACCATTTTGCATCGTCTCATTCTCTTTAAAGTCACTTTAAGCACCTTCTAAACACCATTTTGCATCGTCTCATTCTCTTTAAAGTCACTTTAAGCACCTTCTAAACCTCATTTTGCATCGTCTCATTCTCTTTAAAGTCACCTTAAGCACCTTCTAAACACCATTTTGCATCGTCTCATTCTCTTTAAAGTCACTTTAAGCACCTTCTAAACCTCATTTTGCATCGTCTCATTCTCTTTAAAGTCACTTTAAGCACCTTCTAAACCTCATTTTGCATCGTCTCATTCTCTTTAAAGTCACCTTAAGCACCTTCTAAACACCATTTTGCATCGTCTCATTCTCTTTAAAGTCACTTTAAGCACCTTCTAAACCTCATTTTGCATCGTCTCATTCTCTTTAAAGTCACCTTAAGCACCTTCTAAACACCATTTTGCATCGTCTCATTCTCTTTAAAGTCACTTTAAGCACCTTCTAAACCTCATTTTGCATCGTCTCATTCTCTTTAAAGTCACTTTAAGCACCTTCTAAACCTCATTTTGCATCGTCTCATTCTCTTTAAAGTCACTTTAAGCACCTTCTAAACACCATTTTGCATCGTCTCATTCTCTTTAAAGTCACTTTAAGCACCTTCTAAACCTCATTTTGCATCGTCTCATTCTCTTTAAAGTCACTTTAAGCACCTTCTAAACACCATTTTGCATCGTCTCATTCTCTTTAAAGTCACTTTAAGCACCTTCTAAACCTCATTTTGCATCGTCTCATTCTCTTTAAAGTCACTTTAAGCACCTTCTAAACACCATTTTGCATCGTCTCATTCTCTTTAAAGTCACTTTAAGCACCTTCTAAACACCATTTTGCATCGTCTCATTCTCTTTAAAGTCACTTTAAGCACCTTCTAAACCTCATTTTGCATCGTCTCATTCTCTTTAAAGTCACTTTAAGCACCTTCTAAACCTCATTTTGCATCGTCTCATTCTCTTTAAAGTCACTTTAAGCACCTTCTAAACCTCATTTTGCATCGTCTCATTCTCTTTAAAGTCACCTTAAGCACCTTCTAAACACCATTTTGCATCGTCTCATTCTCTTTAAAGTCACTTTAAGCACCTTCTAAACCTCATTTTGCATCGTCTCATTCTCTTTAAAGTCACTTTAAGCACCTTCTAAACACCATTTTGCATCGTCTCATTCTCTTTAAAGTCACTTTAAGCACCTTCTAAACCTCATTTTGCATCGTCTCATTCTCTTTAAAGTCACCTTAAGCACCTTCTAAACACCATTTTGCATCGTCTCATTCTCTTTAAAGTCACTTTAAGCACCTTCTAAACCTCATTTTGCATCGTCTCATTCTCTTTAAAGTCACTTTAAGCACCTTCTAAAAACCATTTTGCATCGTCTCATTCTCTTTAAAGTCACCTTAAGCACCTTCTAAACCTCATTTTGCATCGTCTCATTCTCTTTAAAGTCACCTTAAGCACCTTCTAAACCTCATTTTGCATCGTCTCATTCTCTTTAAAGTCACCTTAAGCACCTTCTAAACACCATTTTGCATCGTCTCATTCTCTTTAAAGTCACCTTAAGCACCTTCTAAACACCATTTTGAATCGTCTCATTCTCTTTAAAGTCACTTTAAGCACCTTCTAAACCTCATTTTGCATCGTCTCATTCTCTTTAAAGTCACCTTAAGCACCTTCTAAACCTCATTTTGCATCGTCTCATTCTCTTTAAAGTCACTTTAAGCACCTTCTAAACCTCATTTTGCATCGTCTCATTCTCTTTAAAGTCACCTTAAGCACCTTCTAAACCTCATTTTGCATCGTCTCATTCTCTTTAAAGTCACTTTAAGCACCTTCTAAACACCATTTTGCATCGTCTCATTCTCTTTAAAGTCACCTTAAGCACCTTCTAAACACCATTTTGCATCGTCTCATTCTCTTTAAAGTCACTTTAAGCACCTTCTAAACACCATTTTGCATCGTCTCATTCTCTTTAAAGTCACCTTAAGCACCTTCTAAACACCATTTTGCATCGTCTCATTCTCTTTAAAGTCACTTTAAGCACCTTCTAAACCTCATTTTGCATCGTCTCATTCTCTTTAAAGTCACTTTAAGCACCTTCTAAACCTCATTTTGCATCGTCTCATTCTCTTTAAAGTCACTTTAAGCACCTTCTAAACCTCATTTTGCATCGTCTCATTCTCTTTAAAGTCACCTTAAGCACCTTCTAAACCTCATTTTGCATCGTCTCATTCTCTTTAAAGTCACCTTAAGCACCTTCTAAACCTCATTTTGCATCGTCTCATTCTCTTTAAAGTCACTTTAAGCACCTTCTAAACCTCATTTTGCATCGTCTCATTCTCTTTAAAGTCACCTTAAGCACCTTCTAAACACCATTTTGCATCGTCTCATTCTCTTTAAAGTCACTTTAAGCACCTTCTAAACACCATTTTGCATCGTCTCATTCTCTTTAAAGTCACTTTAAGCACCTTCTAAACCTCATTTTGCATCGTCTCATTCTCTTTAAAGTCACCTTAAGCACCTTCTTAACACCATTTTGCATCGTCTCATTCTCTTTAAAGTCACTTTAAGCACCTTCTAAACCTCATTTTGCATCGTCTCATTCTCTTTAAAGTCACCTTAAGCACCTTTCAAACACCATTTTGCATCGTCTCATTCTCTTTAAAGTCACTTTAAGCACCTTCTAAACCTCATTTTGCATCGTCTCATTCTCTTTAAAGTCACTTTAAGCACCTTCTAAACACCATTTTGCATCGTCTCATTCTCTTTAAAGTCACTTTAAGCACCTTCTAAACACCATTTTGCATCGTCTCATTCTCTTTAAAGTCACTTTAAGCACCTTCTAAACACCATTTTGCATCGTCTCATTCTCTTTAAAGTCACTTTAAGCACCTTCTAAACCTCATTTTGCATCGTCTCATTCTCTTTAAAGTCACCTTAAGCACCTTCTAAACACCATTTTGCATCGTCTCATTCTCTTTAAAGTCACTTTAAGCACCTTCTAAACCTCATTTTGCATCGTCTCATTCTCTTTAAAGTCACCTTAAGCACCTTCTAAACACCATTTTGCATCGTCTCATTCTCTTTAAAGTCACTTTAAGCACCTTCTAAACCTCATTTTGCATCGTCTCATTCTCTTTAAAGTCACCTTAAGCACCTTCTAAACACCATTTTGCATAGTCTCATTCTCCTTAAAGTCACTTTAAGCACCTTCTAAACACCATTTTGCATCGTCTCATTCTCTTTAAAGTCACCTTAAGCACCTTCTAAACACCATTTTGCATCGTCTCATTCTCTTTAAAGTCACTTTAAGCACCTTCTAAACACCATTTTGCATCGTCTCATTCTCTTTAAAGTCACTTTAAGCACCTTCTAAACACCATTTTGCATCGTCTCATTCTCTTTAAAGTCACTTTAAGCACCTTCTAAACACCATTTTGCATCGTCTCATTCTCTTTAAAGTCACCTTAAGCACCTTCTAAACACCATTTTGCATAGTCTCATTCTCTTTAAAGTCACCTTAAGCACCTTCTAAACACCATTTTGCATAGTCTCATTCTCCTTAAAGTCACTTTAAGCACCTTCTAAACACCATTTTGCATCGTCTCATTCTCTTTAAAGTCACCTTAAGCACCTTCTAAACACCATTTTGCATCGTCTCATTCTCTTTAAAGTCACTTTAAGCACCTTCTAAACACCATTTTGCATCGTCTCATTCTCTTTAAAGTCACTTTAAGCACCTTCTAAACACCATTTTGCATCGTCTCATTCTCCTTAAAGTCACTTTAAGCACCTTCTAAACACCATTTTGCATCGTCTCATTCTCTTTAAAGTCACCTTAAGCACCTTCTAAACACCATTTTGCATCGTCTCATTCTCTTTAAAGTCACCTTAAGCACCTTCTAAACACCATTTTGCATCGTCTCATTCTCTTTAAAGTCACTTTAAGCACCTTCTAAACACCATTTTGGCATCGTCTCATTCTCTTTAAAGTCACTTTAAGCACCTTCTAAACACCATTTTGCATCGTCTCATTCTCTTTAAAGTCACTTTAAGGCACCTTCTAAACACCATTTTGCATCGTCTCATTCTCTTTAAAGTCACCTTAAGCACCTTCTAAACACCATTTTGCATAGTCTCATTCTCTTTAAAGTCACCTTAAGCACCTTCTAAACACCATTTTGCATAGTCTCATTCTCCTTAAAGTCACTTTAAGCACCTTCTAAACACCATTTTGCATCGTCTCATTCTCTTTAAAGTCACCTTAAGCACCTTCTAAACACCATTTTGCATCGTCTCATTCTCTTTAAAGTCACTTTAAGCACCTTCTAAACACCATTTTGCATCGTCTCATTCTCTTTAAAGTCACCTTAAGCACCTTCTAAACACCATTTTGCATAGTCTCATTCTCCTTAAAGTCACTTTAAGCACCTTCGAAACACCATTTTGCATCGTCTCATTCTCTTTAAAGTCACCTTAAGCACCTTCTAAACACCATTTTGCATCGTCTCATTCTCTTTAAAGTCACTTTAAGCACCTTCTAAACACCATTTTGCATCGTCTCATTCTCTTTAAAGTCACTTTAAGCACCTTCTAAACACCCTTTTGCATCGTCTCATTCTCTTTAAAGTCACTTTAAGCACCTTCTAAACACCATTTTGCATCGTCTCATTCTCTTTAAAGTCACTTTAAAAACCTTCTAAACACCATTTTGCATCGTCTCATTCTCTTTAAAGTCACTTTAAGCACCTTCTAAACACCATTTTGCATCGTCTCATTCTCTTTAAAGTCACTTTAAGCACCTTCTAAACACCATTTTGCATCGTCTCATTCTCTTTAAAGTCACTTTAAGCACCTTCTAAACACCATTTTGCATAGTCTCATTCTCCTTAAAGTCACTTTAAGCACCTTCGAAACACCATTTTGCATCGTCTCATTCTCTTTAAAGTCACCTTAAGCACCTTCTAAACACCATTTTGCATCGTCTCATTCTCTTTAAAGTCACTTTAAGCACCTTCTAAACACCATTTTGCATCGTCTCATTCTCTTTAAAGTCACTTTAAGCACCTTCTAAACACCCTTTTGCATCGTCTCATTCTCTTTAAAGTCACTTTAAGCACCTTCTAAACACCATTTTGCATCGTCTCATTCTCCTTAAAGTCACTTTAAGCACCTTCTAAACACCATTTTGCATCGTCTCATTCTCTTTAAAGTCACCTTAAGCACCTTCTAAACACCATTTTGCATCGTCTCATTCTCTTTAAAGTCACTTTAAGCACCTTCTAAACACCATTTTGCATCGTCTCATTCTCTTTAAAGTCACTTTAAGCACCTTCTAAACACCATTTTGCATAGTCTCATTCTCCTTAAAGTCACTTTAAGCACCTTCTAAACACCATTTTGCATCGTCTCATTCTCTTTTAAAGTCACCTTAAGCACCTTCTAAACACCATTTTGCATCGTCTCATTCTCTTTAAAGTCACTTTAAGCACCTTCTAAACACCATTTTGCATCGTCTCATTCTCTTTAAAGTCACTTTAAGCACCTTCTAAACACCCTTTTGCATCGTCTCATTCTCCTTAAAGTCACTTTAAGCACCTTCTAAACACCATTTTGCATCGTCTCATTCTCTTTAAAGTCACCTTAAGCACCTTCTAAACACCATTTTGCATCGTCTCATTCTCTTTAAAGTCACCTTAAGCACCTTCTAAACACCATTTTGCATCGTCTCATTCTCTTTAAAGTCACCTTAAGCACCTTCTAAACACCATTTTGCATCGTCTCATTCTCTTTAAAGTCACCTTAAGCACCTTCTAAACACCATTTTGCATCGTCTCATTCTCTTTAAAGTCACTTTTAAGCACCTTCTAAACACCATTTTGCATCGTCCTCATTCTCTTTAAAGTCACTTTAAGCACCTTCTAAACCTCATTTTGCATCGTCTCATTCTCTTTAAAGTCACCTTAAGCACCTTCTAAACACCAGTTTTGCATAGTCTCATTCTCCTTAAAGTCACTTTAAGCACCTTCTAAACACCATTTTGCATCGTCTCATTCTCTTTAAAGTCACCTTAAGCACCTTCTAAACACCATTTTGCATAGTCTCATTCTCCTTAAAGTCACTTTAAGCACCTTCTAAACACCATTTTGCATCGTCTCATTCTCTTTAAAGTCACCTTAAGCACCTTCTAAACACCATTTTGCATCGTCTCATTCTCTTTAAAGTCACTTTAAGCACCTTCTAAACACCATTTTGCATCGTCTCATTCTCTTTAAAGTCACTTTAAGCACCTTCTAAACACCTTTTGCATCGTCTCATTCTCCTTAAAGTCACTTTAAGCACCTTCTAAACACCATTTTGCATCGTCTCATTCTCTTTAAAGTCACCTTAAGCACCTTCTAAACACCATTTTGCATCGTCTCATTCTCTTTAAAGTCACCTTAAGCACCTTCTAAACACCATTTTGCATCGTCTCATTCTCTTTAAAGTCACTTTAAGCACCTTCTAAACACCATTTTGCATCGTCTCATTCTCTTTAAAGTCACTTTAAGCACCTTCTAAACACCATTTTGCATCGTCTCATTCTCTTTAAAGTCACTTTTAAGCACCTTCTAAACACCATTTTGCATCGTCTCATTCTCTTAAAGTCACCTTAAGCACCTTCTAAACACCATTTTGCATAGTCTCATTCTCTTTAAAGTCACCTTAAGCACCGTCTAAACACCATTTTGCATAGTCTCATTCTCCTTAAAGTCACTTTAAGCACCTTCTAAACACCATTTTGCATCGTCTCATACTCTTTAAAGTCACCTTAAGCACCTTCTAAACACCATTTTGCATCGTCTCATTCTCTTTAAAGTCACTTTAAGCACCTTCTAAACACCATTTTGCATCGTCTCATTCTCTTTAAAGTCACCTTAAGCACCTTCTAAACACCATTTTGCATAGTCTCATTCTCCTTAAAGTCACTTTAAGCACCTTCTAAACCTCATTTTGCATCGTCTCATTCTCTTTAAAGTCACCTTAAGCACCTTCTAAACACCATTTTGCATCGTCTCATTCTCTTTAAAGTCACTTTAAGCACCTTCTAAACCTCATTTTGCATCGTCTCATTCTCTTTAAAGTCACCTTAAGCACCTTCTAAACACCATTTTGCATCGTCTCATTCTCTTAAAGTCACTTTAAGCACCTTCTAAACCTCATTTTGCATCGTCTCATTCTCTTTAAAGTCACTTTAAGCACCTTCTAAACCTCATTTTGCATCGTCTCATTCTCTTTAAAGTCACTTTAAGCACCTTCTAAACCTCATTTTGCATCGTCTCATTCTCTTTAAAGTCACTTTAAGCACCTTCTAAACCTCATTTTTGCATCGTCTCATTCTCTTTAAAGTCACTTTAAGCACCTTCTAAACACCATTTTGCATCGTCTCATTCTCTTTAAAGTCACTTTAAGCACCTTTCTAAACACCATTTTGCATCGTCTCATTCTCTTTAAAGTCACTTTAAGCACCTTCTAAACCTCATTTTGCATCGTCTCATTCTCTTTAAAGTCACCTTAAGCACCTTCTAAACACCATTTTGCATCGTCTCATTCTCTTTAAAGTCACTTTAAGCACCTTCTAAACCTCATTTTGCATCGTCTCATTCTCTTTAAAGTCACTTTAAGCACCTTCTAAACCTCATTTTGCATTGTCTCATTCTCTTTAAAGTCACCTTAAGCACCTTCTAAACACCATTTTGCATCGTCTCATTCTCTTTAAAGTCACTTTAAGCACCTTCTAAACCTCATTTTGCATCGTCTCATTCTCTTTAAAGTCACCTTAAGCACCTTCTAAACACCATTTTGCATCGTCTCATTCTCTTTAAAGTCACTTTAAGCACCTTCTAAACCTCATTTTGCATCGTCTCATTCTCTTTAAAGTCACTTTAAGCACCTTCTAAACCTCATTTTGCATCGTCTCATTCTCTTTAAAGTCACCTTAAGCACCTTCTAAACACCATTTTGCATCGTCTCATTCTCTTTAAAGTCACTTTAAGCACCTTCTAAACCTCATTTTGCATCGTCTCATTCTCTTTAAAGTCACCTTAAGCACCTTCTAAACACCATTTTGCATCGTCTCATTCTCTTTAAAGTCACTTTAAGCACCTTCTAAACCTCATTTTGCATCGTCTCATTCTCTTTAAAGTCACTTTAAGCACCTTCTAAACCTCATTTTGCGTCGTCTCATTCTCTTTAAAGTCACCTTAAGCACCTTCTAAACACCATTTTGCATCGTCTCATTCTCTTAAAGTCACTTTAAGCACCTTCTAAACCTCATTTTGCATCGTCTCATTCTCTTTAAAGTCACCTTTAAGCACCTTCTAAACACCATTTTGCATCGTCTCATTCTCTTTAAAGTCACTTTAAGCACCTTCTAAACCTCATTTTGCATCGTCTCATTCTCTTTAAAGTCACCTTAAGCACCTTCTACACACCATTTTGCATCGTCTCATTCTCTTTAAAGTCACTTTAAGCACCTTCTAAACACCATTTTGCATCGTCTCATTCTCTTTAAAAGTCACCTTAAGCACCTTCTAAACACCATTTTGCATCGTCTCATTCTCTTTAAAGTCACTTTAAGCACCTTCTAAAGACCATTTTGCATCGTCTCATTCTCTTTAAAGTCACTTTAAGCACCTTCTAAACACCATTTTGCATCGTCTCATTCTCTTTAAAGTCACCTTAAGCACCTTCTAAACCTCATTTTGCATCGTCTCATTCTCTTTAAAGTCACTTTAAGCACCTTCTAAACCTCATTTTGCATCGTCCTCATTCTCTTTAAAGTCACTTTAAGCACCTTCTAAACACCATTTTGCATCGGTCATTCTCTTTAAAGTCACTTTAAGCACCTTCTAAACACCATTTTGCATCGTCTCATTCTCTTTAAAGTCACTTTAAGCACCTTCTAAACACCATTTTTGCATCGTCTCATTCTCTTTAAAGTCACTTTAAGCACCTTCTAAACACCATTTTGCATCGTCTCATTCTCTTTAAAGTCACTTTAAGCACCTTCTAAACACCATTTTGCATCGTCTCATTCTCTTTAAAGTCACT